>NC_134483.1:63630979-63799626 GCF_040206685.1 Ascaphus truei
GTTGTCCTTGTCACTAAAATTGATAGCTGTTGTTTAAACATCATCTTCATTTTAAAAGATTTATGTAGATTTGGACCACCAATGACACATCACATATGGATGGAAATGTTCTCTTTCCTGTATTGTATTTTACAGCTTATTGCATCAGTGGTCATACTGTATGCAATATGCACCACTTTTAGTGAATTTTTAATTGTGGTCATAATTTCAGCACTTGCATTTGAGTAATTATGTGGCACACGGTGCTCCTACAAATACAAAAACGTAGTGCTAATGTGTTTTAATGCAGACAATAAATAAATAAAAACATGTGTGAGCTCATTCACATGTCTCAGACAGGTCTGCATGCCTGCCTTTCCCCATTATCTATTAGCATACAGTGCTTCCACTGCAGCCAGGGATTCTGGGTAATGACATGCAAAATGAGGAGTCACAGTGTGCCTCTTTTTGCTTCGTGTTCATTTAACCTTTTTACTCACTATACCTTGTTTTGTGTCTGGTTAATGCCGACATTTACATTTCTTTTCAACAAGGCTGGAAATTCCTTGGGCGCCCTTTTCAAATGATACTGTAATAACGAAAAAGGAGAGAGGTTTTTTTTTTTTCAAGAAAAATAGGGCTTTCCGGACGTAAATGGCCCAAACTTCCGCTTCGGTGTAAATAGAATTATTCCCTTAGTATTGTAAAAATAGGCTAATGTTTCAGCTACAGGGCAATGTTTCAGCTATAGTTTGCAACTTTACATGAGTTTAAAACCTATTGGAAATAAAAGCAAAACAGATCGGTCGGTAGCATGACGGGACAAAGGTTAACCCTGAAGCTTTTCCATTGGAAGTCTGGTGGGAATTATTTTACTGCGGAGGTGATTAATGCTTCTGGAATTGCAGCCCATTTGTGTGAATTTTCCAGGTATTCTTTCACATAAAGTTTCCACAAGCATCCTAGATGGAGTTTGTGTAAATGATACACTGTAGTTAATAATTTCAACAAATCCATTTATTTAAATATCGACCCCTCAGAAACCATTTTCCCAATGCAAATATTTAAATGACAGTTAATGCTTCTCTATAGGCACAGAGTGGTTCGTGGTGCATGGATACAATCTTGCCAGTTAGAAAGAGAGACACAGAGTTGTTTGTGGTGCATAGGAACAATCTCGCCAGTTAGAAAGAGAGGCAGAAGTGCTAAGAAAAATATAAAGTTGTCCAGAATAATAGGGAAAATGTTGTTTAAAACCAATTTGTATTCACCGCATTGTTAATCCCTAAATGCATAGTCGGTAAAGGGGTTAATTAATTTTAGAAAAGTGCAAGAGGACAATCTAACTACTGGATTATGATGGCAAAACATAAATCTTTAACCAAAATCATAGGCAAAACAAATTTCCCCAGTTGCTTACAGTTCACTGAGAACCAATTCTTTGGAGCCATACATCTTTCCTACAGGATATTCTTTGATGTTAAACCATTTATTGCATACTTTAAACTATTAGTTGTAATTACGTGCACCAAAAGAAATGTATTTTATGTGCTTTGTTAATTGAATACACTGGGATCAATGTAAAACGTCGAAGAAAAGTTTGAACACATTCCCATTTAAAAAATACATTCTACTAACAATTGAATGAGATCTAAGAAAAGTATCAATTTCTTACATTTCTTCCGAGCTAAATGGGCCATCAAAGCATGGCAAAAAATGACAAGCATGCACAATTTGATTATCAAATGTATAATACACTATGTTCATCATTCAGCTGCCTAGCACCTTCAACTAAGAATCTCAAAATTGCAATCTCATCTGCTCAGAATAAAGCTACTGTACAAAAAAAATCAACATTTCAGTGAAGAAAGTGCTTCAATATTCTCTCTTCCTCTCTTAACCTGCCCCTAACAAAATGAAAGTAACCTCTTTTGTATTCAGTTCGGTTTGTTGGTGTGCTGTCCATAAATCCATATTCACCAAAACCCAACATCTCATCAGCATTAATCTTTTCTCGTTTCTTATATCATGCTGCATACAAGACTGTGTGCATTTAATTCCTTCTAATATATCATTTAAATTGGGGATTTAGTTACATTATGTAGCCCAAGCATAATAAGCTTGACCAACATGTCAAGGAAACCCCTGATCAGGGAAGTCCTAGCATCTAATTTAGAAAAGATACTTAAGTTTGCCAATCAGGGAGTCTTCTTCCATGAAAACGAAAGATTCAGACTGCAAGAGACAGATTACAGATGATGGCTGAAATGAGGGATACCTTGACCTGGTGGGCAAGCTTATTTGGCCACATTTTGTAACTAACACCCTAATGGAAACGAGAAAGAGCTAAAGAAGTGTAGATTTCTATGCAGCATGATATAAATAATAGTGAATAGTTCATGGCCATGAGGTGTTGGGTTTTGGTGAAGTTGGATGTGTGTTGATCTTGTGTTGTTTGCCATTGGCTTTTTTTTGTCACTCTTTGCATGCATTATGTGCACTCGGTGAGCTTAGCATGCAACTTCATTATGAAAGTAACCGATATACTGTAGTGATATTTTTAGACTGATAATTGCATTTGTTTCCTAAATAGTTTTTTCATACTAAGATACTTTAAGAAAAGTAAATGTGTCCCTTTTAGCATAGGCAAATGTATGCCTGTTGCTATTACACAGCAGTATTTTTAGCAGTAGCAATGTTGATACATTTTGACAATGACAACTCCTTTTTTACTTATAATGGTTAGATGAGTTTCCCTCTATTATTACACAATTATGTCAAGGGTCACAAATAACCTTTATGACATTGCCAGTTTGAATCAGTGTGTCAGGGTTCTTCATGCCAAATTGCTCTGCTTGAGTCAGTGATATATTTGGGGACTGGTATTTGCAGGAGTTAGGGATGAGTTTGCTCACGTAAATGGCACAGTTTTTTTTTCATACAGTAACATGTGATTAATCTGCCAGCTCAGGGCTGACATGAATCTCTTAGTTCAAAACTAAGAGGGAGAGAACTCAAACTCAAGTTTTATGAATTTGTCACTAGTGCAAAATGGAGCAAAATAAAATACTTGCTCTACAACATGGAGCAAAATTGACCCATCATGAGGAGTATTTGCCCCTTTGTGGCCTTCACAATTCTGCCAGGGGGGAAATGTACCCATAAAGCATCTTCACTTCCCTCTTACTGCACATTATACTGTGCTTAACAGTTAAGCAGGAAACCAATAAATGATTTAGAATGAAAGTATATAAATCTCACTCTAAACATCAACATTCAAATTAAACTGAAACACGCTAAATCGGTAAGAAACAGAAACAATCCAAAATAAAGTCATACTGATGGAGCCCTAATGCATAAACAAACACCCAGTCCACTGACTTACAGAGAAGAGCTCATCCCTCTGCTTTTCTGAGCTGCTTGTGATTTATCTATGTTTAGATGGCACTAATGAAGATATGTAATGTTTCCCCAAGGGGTCCCACTTAAAATCGGTTAAAGTGTGGGGAAAAGACTACCTACACTTATATGGGTTGTTGACAGTTAATGGCGCTGCAATACCTATGGTAACAGGATCCTTACAATTTAGTTCACTGGAGATGGTGGATTAGGGGGAATAATTATCCAATTCCTGCAAACTCTCTGGGCTCTCAGCAGCTCAGTTATTATTTATTTATTTATAAAATGTTTTACCAGGAAGTACTACACATTAAGTTATGTCACATAAAAAGGGTTAATAATACTGCATATGCCTCCAACTGAAGTCCACTTTTTTTTAGGGTGAGTGAATAGGCCTCCAGGAAAAATAAAATCAATTGAAAATCTGCATTAAACTGCTGCTAAATACAATACTATGTATTGGAGTCAGAAACGACACACATATTGGATAAAATGAAATAAACACAATATTTGATCTGAGGGAAGGCTCTGCAATACAATGTAGATGCTAATGCATAAATATTTGTCTAATCACACACTCCTACAGTACTGTATGTGTGAGGTTAAAGTTATATTGGGTGTGGCTGATGCATCTCTGGATGGGTATCCCCTAAACTATCTCAATATAATAATCACTGCAGGACAAAGAAGGAAGGTAGCACACATCTTTCAATATGGGTGTAAAAAGACCATTTATTGTATATATTTAGAGAATTAAAGCCGGACAACATTTCGGGGGATATAATCGCTACTGCAGGGGTGACAATGCACAACAGAGAATTTTCACATCAAATTCAGATGTACAGTAGTGACTAGTATGTGTAAAATATTCACAAAACTTTTTGAATCGTGACATTGACCCTTGGTTTTATGCGAAAGAGGGTACCTCTGAAGTTAAGTGTCTCGGGAACTAGGGGATCCCGGACCTGAAATGAACACAGTTCAGCTCCAGAGACCCCCTGCTTCCCACATATTTAAAAAAAAAAAAAAAAAAAACAGTAGGCAGAAATACATTTTTAACGTGACATTATCTATTTTTAACATATCCATAACGCATATCCCCACAGGTGCTTAGCGCTGCGATGTTCAGCCATTTTCCTTAAAATTAAGGGAGCGATAGATTTTAACGGATGTTTTGCAAATCACATGGTGATGAGCAGTTTACTAAACTACGGAGATCCTCTGACTTCCATTACTGTTAGCGCATAATAATAACGCTATGATATTCAGCACCCTCCAAAATCTGCCTTTACTCACATCCAGACCCTGATTTCATTTGAGTTATTTCTTGGAATAGCCTAAAAGCAATGTAGTTATATGTGTCATACAAATATATATATATATATATATAGATCATATAAATATCTGAAACACATCATAAACTATAGTAGGGTTTTTAGTGATTAAAGTAATATGTTTGTGTGAACTGATATGGTATATAACGTAATAATGACTGTATAAAGTATAGGTGTATAATAATGTATAGCCATACATACCTCAACAATAATAATTCATATTTCATTTGTACTTCCGTCATGTATTTGAATTGTACATGAATAAAAATAAATGATTAATATTGTTGAGGTATGTATGGATATATATTATTGTGCACCCATACTTTATATAGTCATTATTACATTATACACCATATAATTAAGGGAAAAAGTGAACACGTGTAAAAATGATACATTTCTCACTATTATAACAAGATTTGACCAATGTGATAACGCATCTCTGAAACATGAAAATTACAACACCCTGTCCCTATTTCTGGAACGTAATGTTATTAAGTCAAAATGACTAAAGCTCTGAGGATCTACCCCTACATGTTTAATACAATCATCATAGGCAAAATAGATATGAAAAAGCAACAGTTCAAACAAAATAAGGACATGTGGAAATATTATAACCTGTATCCTTTAGGCTGTGAGAGCATGTTTCAGAAAAACTTAATACATTATGCGCAGTGTAGTAAAGCTTTTGAAAAAGGAACAGGAATGCAAAGTACTTTAAAGAATATTCAATGCCCCGTTTTTAGTTTTCTTGATATATTTCTCCTTAGATCTCGTATTACCCCCTTTAAATCCAAACCGTGATTTCTTATGGAGGGAATGGTAGTCATTTTGTATAACGCAGAAAGAGATTTATTTAAAGGTGGTATTTACGTAAAGTTGTTATATTGCACTTTTAAATCCATAGTATTGTCATTGTTTTTGTTTTAGCTTTCAAATACCTGCAATCTCTGGGGCAATAGTTTAAGCTCTCTTGAAGTGCACTTAGTTGCACAGTGAACTTTATGTTTTCTCTTGCGACTGTGTCTAATGTAAGAGACTTGTTAATCAAATTGCTTATATTTGAGAGAGAAATGTTTGCCAGAGAGGTTTGCAACACTTCTGGATCAGCTGAGATTGTTGCCATAAATAAAAAGTGAAAAAGCAAGCACAAAAGTTGATCAATCGTTATACACAGGCTCTAGAGCAGGGGTACGCAAACTGTGGGGCGTGAAATGTTCTGGGGGTTGGGCCGCGGTGCTTTCAGACACCCCCTGCTCTTCCCCACAACATTTAAATTAAATGCCGGTGGAGCGTGCAAGGCCTCTGTATGCCTCTCCCACCGGCTCTCCGGTGGCTTCTGGTGAAGCGTCACCATTACAATGCGGAGACAAATGACGTCGCGGGGTTAAATGGCAATGTGTTGCCATGGTAACGCAATGTCACATGACGTTAACTGACGCGGAGAGAAGGTAAGGGGAGAGGGGGCGCGAGCAGGGGGGTGGGGGAGCAGACAAGGGGGCGTAAAGAAAAAAGTTAGCACACATCTGCTCTAGTGCTTGTTTTGTCCATGCATTGATCTGGTATTGCAGTACCTCCAGGACCAAAACAAAATCTACTTCTTTTTCTGTAGATAAACTCCCCTCAAATTGAAATACATCCTTCCTGTAAAGGCAACACTTTATACTGTTTCAGATTGTAATCATAGTGACAGAATGCTGAAACTACCATGCATTTTGCTGTAGAATATTAGCTCATCGTTACTTTGACTTATCCTATTAAAGGTTTTATCGTCCTGTATTATTTACCCAAATAAAATCTCAAAGTAGGAGATATGTGTTGCAATACATTCGAATTAACAAAAAAAAAAAAGAAACTTGATCACAATTATTTGCAGACCATAACTAAATGTTAGACATCTTAGTTTAAGCAGCTTTTAGTTGCAATTTTTTTTTATTATTCATGAGTGAACAGAAACAAATGTAAAAATATAGTAGTGTTTCTTGTATGATTTGCATAGTTGGATACCTCTTACTAAACAGTACTTACACTTATATTCATTTCATTGCTTTGTTTTTGTAGTCTTTTAGACAGACGATTTGTAAATGAAGCAAAGATGGCGTATTTCTGAAAATGCCCCTGATACTTGTGTAGCCCTTTTTCTGAACACCTTCCTAAGGGACTACTAGTGCTGTACTTAACCTGCGGCTCCAGGAGATATGAGCCTCCACTAGCTGGGAGCCTGGGGTAATGATTCTAGCGCAGCGCCTCCACTTACCCAGGATCCCCGTTACGTAAGATCGCCCTGGGCAAGAAATACACCAACAATGCGTGCAACCAAGTTTACTGTGCGCAATCATGAACTTATACTCATATGTACCGTGGCAATCGCCCAATATACATACGCTTATCTTATAACACTATACTTATGCTCTATACTCTGGAGTCCTTGTACTAGGCGGCTCGGCCGCATTCCTAATGAAAATGTCCTGTACAACTGTGGCTCTGCCACGCTCTATAGAGGGTTGTCCTTGCAATAGGTTAGCTAATGTACGCAGTCCGCTAGCCACTTGCTACTGTCCTACTAGAGTTATTCCTAAGGTGGGATCAGCGCCTGATGACCGGTGTTGGTGCACGTAAATGACAATAGTACCTCCCGGTCACGGCGGTGACCGGCGCCTCTTCGCAAAGGGTCCCTGCTCCCGCTTGGTTCCTCCGGACGTCGAGGTGTCCAGCCGTCTGATCCCAGATGACTGTGACTGTCCACAACTCCATGCGCTGTCCCTATCTAAGGTGACAATACTCTCCACTATTGGGCGTCCCTACAGTACCGCAGCCTACGGTGACTCAGGGGGGGGATCTCCTATGGGCCTGGGGAATAGTAGCTAGCCTATGCAGGCGGGTCATGGACCCCCTGCACTCACACTCCCTCCTTCTCTCGCTCGATCCCTAGCTCCTCTGCCTAGCGTGGTCGCAGCCCAAACGCTTCCTGTTCCTGTCTCCGCAATCCCCCCCTCTCATTGGCTCCTAGCATCAGGTGATTGTCCCAGAGCTCGCGGGAGTTGCCGTCCAGTATCAGAGCCTTTCCTTATTGGCCCCGCGTTCGCGCGCTCCCCTTACGCAGGCGCGACCTACGACCTTGTCAGTGTCCTAGAGATATTACGCAACAACATGGCGGCACCCTGTATACTGTGCCGTCGCGGAACCTGCCATGCACACGCAACGGGTTTAAGCACACCCTTACACTTGGAAAAGTCAATTGCGAACCGAGACTATAAATAGATAATGATTAAGCAGAAAATGATAAAATATTAATACTTTATATTTAGAAATATGAATACACAGTGCTTAATTCAGTGGAAAGTCTGCCAGCTGAAATACCAAATCCACAGCGGTAGGCCCTGGTATTGTGTTTTCCATAATGTACATAGGCAGTGAGCTTCATATGAAAAGTCACTTACAGGTGATTAGAAGACTTACCTAAACATACAGTAGCTACAATACAAGGTCCGAAATGGTGGAGAGAGAGAGCGAGAGAGAGAGAGAGAGAGAGAGAGAGAGAGAGAGAGCATGAGAGAGAGAGAGCATGAGAGAGAGAGCATGAGAGAGAGAGAGAGAGAGAGAGAGAAAGAGAGAGAATGAGAGAGAGAGAGAATGAGAGAAAGAGAGCATGAGAGAGAGAGCGTGAGAGAGAGAGCATGAGAGAGAGAGAGAGAGAGAGAGAGAGATAGAGATAGAGAGAGAGAGAGAGAGAGAGAGCATGAGAGAGAGAGCATGAGAGCATCTTAGGCTAATTTCACTATTTTTATTAGCACTGTAAAGCTTTGTGAAACGTCTCGCAAAACAGGAAAATTGTTAAAAAAAAACTTCAGAAAAATGTTGCGACCAAAATTGGCACAGTTTTGCTTTAGTAGTGACATCACATCAATCAGCACATTTATCCAGAAATCAACATAGGGTCACTAGGTAGCCGGGGCAGATGACGTCCCAAATTCCTATTACCCTGTTTGCATGGGAAATATAAACCTTCAGTTTGATCCCTTGCGGGTGATAGTACATTGGCAAGTGTCTTAGGAACGAGGGGATTCCCCGAGTGAGAGAGAGGGGAGAGAAATACATGGGAAGAGGGGGGAATAGAGGGGACTCGCAAGGTGTTAAATGGGGGGGATCGCAAGACCACAGACATGGGGGGAGGGAGAGAGGGGGTGTTCGTAACTCTAGTCTTGAGCCCCGGGAAATCTGTCTGCTTCCTTGCCTGTATTAAATAGGCTGTGAGCATGTTTCATGTTTCAGGAAAACTTTATACAGTAGAGGCAACTCTTATTCGAACAAAAACCAGTGGCAATTCCCCAAAAAAACCAGGAAACACCCAGGTACATTCTGAATACATGCCTTAAACTTTCCTTAAACTAGCCCCAGCATTTCTGCATTGATTAATGGCCTATCAGATTAACAGCGGGGGTCCCTGGCAGTCCCATTCAAACTGAATTGGACTGCCAGGGATCCCTGCTGTGTTAATCCTATGGGTCGTTAGTCAATGCAGAAATGCCTTAAACGTGCCTCAAACCCAGAACATACCCAGCACTTACCCAGCACATACCCAGAATGTAACCCGGCTAGTTTACGGCAAATGTTAGAATAAACGTTGCCTCTACTGTATATGCAGTCTAGTAAAGCTTTTGAAAATGACACAGGAATGCAATAAGATCAGGAAGATGACAATATGTGTTTATCTCAGACTCTAACTCTATTTGGATATTACCTGTAGGGTCCCCCAAGGCTCTTTTCTGGGGCCCTTTCTTTTTTTCTGCCTTTTTTAATGGCCTGCCCCCAGTTTGTAAGACATTTTCTTTGTACATGTATGCTGTATACTATCATTTATGCACATAGCCCCAGCCTCTCTGAACGTGAAAATGTACTGCGATCTGTTTTTTCAAAAGTTAAAAACTGGATCACCCAAAACAGTAACTGTGGTACTCTACTCATCACTCACTGCCTCCTTCCCTCCCTGTCCTGCTTCCACCTCTTGTCCCTCACTGCCCCCCTGTCCCTCACTTCCACCCCCTCTCTCACTGACCTCCTTGTCCCTCACTTCCCCCTGTTCCACACTGCCCACCAGGGCCCTCACTACCCTCTTCCTCCCTTGTCACCTCCACGCTGTCCCCTATCTCCCCCTCCCCCATGTTACCCCCTACCCCAACCCCATGTCGCCCCCTCTTCCCACCCGATGTTACCCTCTCTTCCAATTCTTCACCCTCGTGGATACAAAAAAATACTTATCACATATGTGCACATCCAGTTTTAGCAAACATGTTCTGGTATCATTGTTTAAGCAACCTAATACGCATAAAAGCCAAAAGAAGTACTGTATCAAATAAACAAAAAGAAAAGAAGGAAGCAAACATAAATGGAGATAAATAAATACGTTTACAGGGATAAACCCAATCTTCAGGCCCATCCCCAAGGTAAAAAAAACACAATGGTACTTCCCTTTCTCCAGTCTATGATTTCGAGATGGGCGACTCAAAACGAATTTCTGATCATTAATCCAAAAATGTGATTAGACTACAAGGGATTATCTCCTGAAACGTTGCCTGTCTTATTTTGTTTGCTCCGTTTATGTTTGCTTCCCTCTTTGATTTTATTTATCAGCATCATGAGATGGCATACGAGCGCTTACACTTAAAGTGAGGCTCAGTCCACAGAGGAGACACAAACTCGTATGCACACACACACAGTCGCACACTGACTACACACAAACTCTGACACTCACACTGACACACACACTCAAACTGACTGCTCACACGTGCACAGACAGAGACTCAAACACACACGCACACAGAGACCCGCACACACAGAAACTTGGACACACACCAGCAGGTTTATTACTTGCTGAGCAACAGATAGAAAGAAGGAAATCACACAAAGAGGCATCTCTTGTCTTCCTAGAAGTCAAAGCTGCTATTAAATCTACTTCAATGCCTTTTAAGCCTTTTGAAGCAGGAAAATGTGATCTCTTGATCAGGAAAAAACAGGTAATGTAGGGTTTGGACCGGGAAATCTGAAATGTGTGTGTGTATATCTGGTGCTTACCTTGATTTATGTATGGTGTTTGGGTTGCTACCTTAATGTATGCATGGGGTGTGGGTGTTACTTAAATCTATGTATAGGGCGTGCAGGCTTGATTTTGTGTATTTATAGAGTGGGGGGTTAATTTAGTATATACAGGAAATGGAAATATGTGTGTGAGTTTAGTTTGGTGTATATCTGGGGTATTGAGTAAATTTAATGTATACAGGCATACCCCGGTTTAAGGACACTCGCTTTAAGTACACTAGCGAGTAAGGACATATTGCCCAATAGGCAAACGGCAGCTCACGCATGCGCCTGTCAGCACGTCCTGCACAGCAATACTGGCTCCCTACCTGCACCGAAGCTGTGCGCAAGCAGGGAGACTATAGAGCCTGTTACAAATGCGTAATTTACATCAGTTATGCACGTATATGATGATTGCAGTACAGCACATGCATCAATAAGTGGGAAAAAGGTAGTGCTTCACTTTAAGTACATTTTCGCTTTACATACCTGCTCTGGACCCATTGCGTACGTTAATGCGGGGTATGTATGTATATGGGTGGTTAATTTGGGGGTGTCATGATAATGTCATGAGATATTAGGAATTTTAATCCCTCTGGTGCTAAATGGGTTAATGGGCTACAGTTTGAGTTTAAAATACAACATTTGTGGTCTGTCTTGTCAGGAATCTTTTGGGGCTTCAAAGGGGCTTGATTGAAGTAGGGTGTGAAAAGTACAACGAGTGGGTTTATTGTATGTTAATACCTTTTTGCAGGCCTAGTGTATATGTCTGGTAGAGTCATGATAAGGGCAGTCTGGAGACTTGGGTGTAAACTTTTTGTACACAAGAGACCCAGCTTCAAAGCATTTCTCATCAGGGGGGGGTATGGATGGCCAGGGGCGTGGCTACAGAAGTATGAAACCAAGAGTGACCTTATTAAATATGATATTATCATGTGACATCCTGTGTTGAGCATGCTAAAAATTGCATGTGTGTATCCGTGGAACCGAGTTGCACATAATGATTACAGGCACGTCAGGTACAGCAGGTACTAAGAGACAGATATTAATATTTAATTTTAGGATTACATAGTTCACATTTAGTATCATTGTGTCCGCAGGGAGTGCCTGAAGGTATTGATGTGCCTCATGTGTGTGTAAGTGTAGCCCTCTTTCCCCCACCCTAAGTGAGATTGGGGTGGGTAGGTATATCTGACTACTTATCAGTGTGGTGCTGTACCTATTTGGCAACCAGGAGGGCTGAGCTTCCGCCACGGGGAACCTGGGGTATATACTTACACTCGGTGCAGCGCCTCCATTGATGAGGGATCCCAACGTGGTGGGAGTGTGCCCTCACCAGAACAACCATACAGTAAATGCACACAATGTGAATAAACAGTATTTACTGAGCATGAACAATAACTTCAATGGCACGCTCTGTGCATAACATCAATACATCATAGGAATAACATTGCACCACCCTGAATGCATACCATCCCCTCACCCACATGTCCATCATCACATCACCCTCAGTCCCTTGGATAATGGGTGCTTTATCCCTTGAGTGTCCACAATAATAAGGTGAATGTGAGTGTGAGGGATAGCGCTTCCCTGTGTTGGGGCCCGGTGGTGCACTTATTATACTACCTCCCTGATCACTGCTCCTGATCAGGATAATCCTTGGAACTCAGCAACACCACACAGTGATCCCACGCTGCACTGCGCTGCTCTCTGCAGGAGTGGATACACACGCTTACTCCACAGGGAAGGGATCCCCAGCCGGAATGATCCTTTACCACAGTCTTTGCTATGGAGTCAGATACTCTTTCTGCACTCAGGCTGCATGGGCATTCAGGCACTGTCCTGCAGCATGTCTCTTCCTTTCTGAGTATGGTGAAGGAGTCCCTGTCTTAAGGCAGTCCCTATCACATACAGTATTCCTCTAGTGTCTCAGGGGACTACCTGGGCCCTGGGGGTATACCTCTACCCTAGTCCCTGCATGCAGAAGATCTCTTACTGTAGCTTCTGTCTGATCCCAGACTCTGGCAGTTCACCACATGCAACTGGCACTGGTGATATTACACACATGGTATAACTTGGAAAGCAACCCCCCTTCTTCCTATGAGGGGCCTTTCACTGACACAAACAAAGCTAACTGCTGTGGCTGCACTTAAAGCCACACTGTCTTTCCTTGTCAGAGCACACAGCACTGCAGCTGTGTCGCTGACAAGACTTACACACACCTAAGCCAGGGTCCCTACCTAAGTGGCCTTCCCTATGACTTACCCACTAACCTAGTGGGGAGTGGGACCTACCTGGGGCCTAGGGGTTACCTGGCCTAGTGTAAGAGGCCACTTGCTCCTTACACACTTCCCCCCCTTCCTGCTCCCAGCTCCAACTGACTAGCGTGGTCCCCGCAACATTGTATCCTTCTCCCACAGGAGAAGCTGCAAACCCTATTTGCTGGCAGGCTGCACGTGATGTGGGTGAAAGGGCAGTCCCCAGAGGCTGCTGGGAATTGTAGTCCACTCAGGACCTCTTTAACATTGGGACCGCGTGCGCTCTCTTTACTCCGCCTGTGCGAAGCTGTAATGGCCGCCCCTATGCTTAACTGCGCCTGCGCGACCTCTAGAGGGCCTTCCTGCCTTTCTGCCTTCTCAATGGTGAACCAGGGAGCCAAAGGCGACCTGGCTACATAAGTATTACAGAAGTAAAATTATGAGTACATTTAGATATTGCAGGCTTTAGGTAAACGTCATTTGGTGGGAGGTGTAAATCTTACAGCTAATTTACGACAGGGGCTGGGTTTAGGCTGTGTTCAATGGAAAATTGGTTTTAAAAGTCTGAGCAAGTATTATGAAGATCAGAGGTTTACACAGGTGTATTTGAGACCAGATACGGGATATTTCATCGTCGCTTACCAGTGATCTCTCTGGGGGAAAATCTATGGCATTTGGTAAAGTATAGATTTTCTTTTATGTTTACCCCTTTTATTTTAAGAAGCTGTTCTGCATTTTATTGTAACTGTATGTTTTTTGTAATACCTTTTCTGTAACCTAAGCACTATATTTTTTATATATTAAAACATTTAATAAGTAATGCTCTGGGCTCTGAATGAACTGGTGCACGCTATGGAGAGAATAATTTACGCATTCGGACATGTTACTACAACTGATTTTGGTGTGTTAATGTGCATAATTTTTTCTATAATTAACAGGGATCTGGGGCCCAGGCAAATATTAATTTTACATCTTATAGTATTGGCATACCCCCAGGTGGTGGAAGTGGATAGTTATGATTTGCAATTGAGTAGGGGTTAATACTGTATTAACTCACTGGTTCCTTGCAGAGGAGAAAGGTGGGGTGGCTAGAGTAGTTGTGCGTATTAACCCTGGTTACATATCTAAGTCACATGCATGCTGTTCGTGGCAGTGGTATTTTGGGATGGATACAGCTCATTTGACGGACCTTTGCGGAGGTGAAGGGTGGGGCAGATTGCGATCTTTGTATTGGTCCTGGATCCTGTAGAGGAGATATTGTCCATTTGATGGACCTTTGTGGAGGTGAAAGGTGGGAACACTTGCGAGAATCAGTATTAACCCATGTCCCGTATGCAGGTCACGTGCTAGCTGGGTGTTGCACGTGACAGGGGCTATATACAGTATGATGTGTGGGGAGATAAATCTGGTTTATGAATGTGCAAGGAGTTAATTAAGTGTATATATATGGGGGATAATTTGGTGTATATATGAGGTGTGTGTCTTGAGTTCATTTGATGTATATATGGGTGGTTATTAGGTATAAATATGGGGTGTGGGGTTTAACTTGGTGCATATATGGTGTTGTGGAGGGTTACTTTGTATGTTTAAGAGGTGTGGGGGGTTAATTTAATATATGTATGAGATTTTACTTTGGTGTTACTATTGCCTTAACACTGTACACAGATCCATTCAAATGTGACAAATTCTTGTGCCACTTACTAAAAGCAGCTGCTTATCTGGAAATCAACATTCCACTAATCCCACTTATGTGTGTGGCACCTATTCCACATATTTGAGTTAAGCTTTTTGCTTTTCTGTTTTAATGTAAAAGTGGAATGAGTTAACGGAGATCAACTAATTTGATTATTATTGTATATAGGACTTTATGCATTCAATGTATGTATTACATATTGTTGCGTAACCACATTTGCAGGTATTCTTCTCTGTGCCTTAACATAACATAGTTACATAGTTACATAGTAGACGATGTTGAAAAAAAAACATACGTCCATCAAGTTCAACCTATGCTAAATTTAGACAACAGATACTTTATCCTATATCTGTACTTACTTATTGATCCAGAGGAAGGCAAACAAAAGACCCCAGAGTCATATCATCCAATGACATCTCTTAAGGGGAAAAATAAATTCCTTCCTGACTCCAAGAATTGGCAATCGGATTAATCCCTGGATCAACATCCTTCCCATGTTTACTTATTTGGTATATCCCCATATACCTTTCCGTTCTAAAAAGATGTCCAACCTTTTTTTGAACAAATTTATTGTATCTGACATCACAGTCTTCATGGGTAATGAATTGCACATTTTAACTGCCCTTACTGTAAAGAACCCTTTCCTTTGTTGCTGGTGAAATCTCCTTTCCTCCAACTAAAGGGATGCCCCTGAGTCATTTGTACTGCCCTTGGGATGAATAGTTCTTTTGAAAGCTCCTTGTACTGTCCCCGAGTATATTTATATATAGTTATCATATCCCCTCTTAGACGCCTCTTTTCTAATGTAAATAAATCTAATTTAGCTAGCCTCTCCTCATAAAATAGATTGTCCATCCCTTTTATTAATTTGGTGGCTCTTCTCTGCAATCTCTCTAGTTCCAGAATGTCTTTTCTAAGGAGTGGTGCCCAAAATTGTACTCCGTACTCAAGGTGTGGTTTTACTAATGCTTTGTAAAGGGGCATAATTATGTTTACTTCCCTTCCATCCATTGCCCATTTAATGCAAGATAAGATCGTGTTTGCCTTTGCAGCTACTGCATGACTTTGGGCACTATTGCTAAGCCTGCTGTCTACAAGCACTCCTAAATCCTTTTCCATCAAGGATTCCCCCCAATTTATCCCCATTTAATGTGTAAGTCGCCAGTTTATTCTTGCATCCCAAATGCATAACTGTCACGGTAGTGCTGCCCGCAGACCAGACCCGTCCCAAGACTGAGGTGGAAAGTATAATACCACGCACCCGCAGCAGAGGGGCGTGTCCAGAGTGTGGTAGTAGTTGCCAGGCGTCTTTAGTAAGGGAACCAAAGGTACTTGCCGTGTCCGGAGGTAGAAGAATCATGGTGATTGCCGTAGCCGGGGGTCGAGGGTGCCAGAGGTCCAGGAGGTAGAGGAGCGAGCCGAGATCGAAGGGCAGAGAGAGACTGCATCGTGAGGAGTAAGCCGGTGTCCAGAGCCAGAGGAGGAGTAGAAGCCGGGTCAAACCTGAAGAATACGAAGAACAACAGCACACATGAATACTAGCCCAACTAGCAGAACCTATGCAGAGCAATGATTCACAGGGAGAACAGTGATAATATAAGTGGAGGGAAGGAGGCAGAGTGGGGGTGTGCCGTGGAGCGCCTTGTGACTGGTGCAGGCTGTGATCCTTGCCTGTGATCAGCTGTGGAGTGTGAGAGCAGGAGCGGGGCTGCAGCTGTACACGGGGGACGTGGCTAGAAGGCCACAGGAGTGAATAAATTACTGCCGGAGGCGCGTGCTGTATAAGATCCTCCTGCGCGCGCCCAGACAATATGGTGGACGCAAGAACCGGCATCGGGCGAGATTGCAGAGTCCCACGCCGAGGACACATCAGCTGGGAGCGAGGGGCGGCAGCAACGACCTCCGAGGCAGGTAAGGATGTGTTGCGTGAGCCCTGCTTCCTGACAATAACCTTACATTTATCTGTATTAAACATCTGCCATTTACCTGCCCATGCTTCTTGTCTCTCCAAGTCCTTCTGAAGAGAAATTACATTGTGCTCTGATTCTACTACCTTACACAATTTAGTATTATCAGCAAAGATGGAGACTTTGTTCTCAATGCCAACATCAAGGTCATTAATAAACAAGTTAAAAAGTAGGGGTCCCAGTAGTACTGACTCTGAGGTACTCCACTCACAACTCACTCACGACTTTAGCCCAATCTGAAAAAATTCCATTTATAAAAACCCTATGTTGTCTATCCTTCAACCAGTTTTCAATCCAGGAGAATACATTATTACTGAGTCCAATTTGCTTTATTTTGTACACCAACCTCTTGTGTGGAACCGTATCAAAAGCTTTTGCAAAATCTAAGTAGACCATATCAACTGCATAACCTGGTCTAAATTCCTACTTACCTCCTCAAAGAAACAAATAAGGTTAGTTTGGCATTATCTATCCTTCATAAATCCATGCTGACTATTACTAATGATTTTGTTTTTCATTAGGTATTCCTGAATATTATCCCATATTAAAACTTCAAGTAGTTTCCCCACTAATGAAGTCCGGCTTACAGGTTTGTAATTCCCTGGTTGTGATCTAGCTCCCTTTTTAAATATAGGCACTACATCTGCTTTATGCCAATCTTGTGGTACTGAGCCTATGGAAATGGAGTCCTTGAATATTAAATATAATGGTTTGGCTATTACTGAACTTAACTCCTTGAGAACTCTTGGATGTAAGCCACCGGACCAGGTGCCTTACTTACTTTAATTTTTTCAAGCCGCTTATGAACTTCTTGCTCAGTTAACCAATTTTTTATTAATATAGAGGTTGTGGCTTCCTCCTGCACACTACTATTGAAATTGATTCTTCCCTGGTAAACACAGAGGCAAATAATTTGTTTAATACCTCTGCTTTTTCCTTATCTCCAATAATCTTCCTACCCATCTCACACTGAAAGGGTCCTATATTTTCTTTTCTCATTTTTTTGTTATTAAGGTACTTAAATAACTTTTTAGGGTTGATCTTACTTTCTTTTGCAATCCTTTTTCATTACCCATTTTTGCTAATTTGATTGCCCTTTTGCAATTTTTGTTAGATTGCTTATAATTCTGATACGATGCCTCCGTCCCTTCTGATTTAAAGAATCTAAACGCCTTCCTCTTCTTCTCCATTTCCTCCCCAACCTGTTTAGCCACATTGGTTTTGACTTATTTCTTTTACACTTATTACCCAAGGGTATTCACTGATAAGTGTGCTTTTCTAACAAAGTTTTAAAGACTGCCCATTCATCTTCTACATTTTTCCCTGCAAAAACATCATCCCAATGTATTACTTGTAGATTAGCCCTCAGTTTATTAAAATCTGCTTTTCTAAAGTTTATGGTCTCTGTTGAACCCAAGTATTCTGTTTTTTGATCATTTATTTCAAATGAGACCATGTTATGTTCACTATTATCCAAATGTTCCAGGACTTGAATATTTGTTATTACTTCTACATTGTTTGATATGACCAAATCCAGTATTGCCCCTCTCCTGGTTGGTTCCTCAATAATTTGGGTCATATAATTGTCTTTAAGCACCCCCAAAAACCTGTTTCCTTTTGCTGTATTGCTAATCTCATTGCCCCAGTCTATGACTGGATAATTAAAATCATCCATTATTCAAACCTTGGTGGATGTGTGAAGAAGGCGCTACTGCGCATGACAGAAGTCCAAACAGGTCCCGGATGAAGCAAAAACTTTATTGACAACACACTTGGGGGCTACACCACGATCTCCACGATCGTGGTGTAGCCCCCAAGTGTGTTGTCAATAAAGTTTTTTGCTTCATCCGGGACCTGTTTGGACTTCTGTCATGCGCAGTAGCGCCTTCTTCACACATCCACCATTCGTATCTACTGAAGGCAGCACGCGGACACTGGAAGAGAGGTGCGAGCAGGACCCAGATCGGAGTGGAGAACAAAGGTAAGAGATTTAAATCTTTTTTGCCTCTCCATACACTCCGGTCACTCTAGGGCCCATTACATGCTCCCTCATACCCAGTAACATGGCGGATTGACACCGTAGGTGCTTGCTGCTAGACTGAAGCGCAGGACAGTAACTTTTCATTATTCATGATCCCTTCTCCATTTCCAAAAGTATTTTAGCTTCCTCAATCTCACTGATATTTGGTGGCTTATAGCATATCCCTACAAACATTTTCTTTATACTTTTGCCTCCACTGCTAATTTCTATCCAAGAGGTCTCTACATTTTCATAATTCTCTTTGTAAACATCTTCCCTTATTATAGGCTTTAGATCCGGTTTAACATATAAACATACTCCACCTCCCCTTCTATTTGCTCGATCCTTCCGAAAAAGGGAATAACCCTCTTAATTAATTGCCCAGTCATGAGTTTCATCCCAACATGTCTCAGTAATGCCTATGATATCATAATGCTCCCTTGCAACTATTAATTCAAGCTCCCCCATTTTATCTGTCAGGCTTCTTGCATTCGCAAGCATGCATTTCAGGTTTTTTTTTCAGCCTGTACTATTATCTTATCTGCTCCTTCCTTTCTGTGCTAACTTTGTTTAGTCTTTAGAAGTTTTCTATTATTATCTGTACTTACTATGGGTGTCTCACTTCTTGTCAAACTCGCACTCGCCCATATTCTACCTCCAAAACCCCTTGTTTCCTCTTCTATTGTATTTACTTCGTTATCGGTTTCATTTCCCTCCCCCCCTCATCCTAGTGTATACTCTCCTCCAACCTTTTTAACATTCTCCCCCTAGCACAGAAGATCCCTCTTCATTGAGGTGCAATCCATCCCTAGAATATAGATGGCACCTCTCAGAAAAGTATTCCCAGTGTTCTAAAAACCCAAAACCCTCCTTCCTACACCACTTTCTTAGCCATGCATTAACCCCCTAATCTCTGACTATCCCCCTACGGTAGCGCATGGCACTGATAGTATTTCAGAAAATACTACCTTGGATGATCCCTGAAATAATTTTTTAGGACCCTCCATCTTTCTCTAACTTTGTAATTGGTGCCAACATGCACCAAGACCGCCGTGTCAATCCCAGCGACCCCAACAATCTGTCTACCCGATCCGCAATGTGCCGAACCCGAGCACCCGGGAGACAACAAACTGTTCGGTTCATGCGGTCATGGCAACAGATTGCCCTATCTACTTCCTAATAATGGAGCCCCCTACCACCACAATCTTTCTTGGTATCTGAGCATCCTGATTCCTCTCTGTGCTGGTGGAACTATTCCCCTGACTGCTAGAGGAATCAGTCTCCCCCAGCCTTGCCATTTCTGCCCTGACACTCTTCACTCAATAAGGCAAATCTATTGGGATGTGGCAGCTCAGAAATGACCTACCTCTCCCTATTGCAAGTGCTTCCCCTTCTAATTGTTATCCAGCTACCTACCTGCTCCTCACTAACAGCAACCAAGCTACCTACCTGCTCCTCACTAACAGCCCCAGTCACTAACATTGCTTTAACTTTGAGACACATTTTAGGAAAGCCATGGAATAATCCTCTTATATCATTTAATTCTGTTAATTTAGCAAAAACAAAGAAAAGGAAATGTTCTCTTTAAGTATTTATTTATTTTATTTGTAACGGGTTCCCCCCCCCCCCCCCCAATCGCAGATTATACTGTGGGTGCGGAGAAACATATAGTGTTACCAGGTGTGTGGTGCGTTACCTGTTGGCTCACAGGAGGGCTGAGCTTCCGCCACTGGGACCATGGGGCAATTACGATACTATGGGTAACCACTTACTCGATGCAGAGCCTCCACCTGCGATGGCTCCCACAGGGGGAGTGGTACCTCGCAGGACACATACAAATGACCAATACTCACACACAGTGATATATATATAATAACTAATACCATTTACTGGAAACAGCATATAACACAATACCATGCAACATATCATGACAGGTGTCCCTCTCTCGAGGGGACACTTACTACAACGTCGCGCAGGACGCTTCCCCAACACCAGATGATCCCACCCAGTGTCCAAAGAACCCCACCCAATGTCCCGCACTCTTGCAGAGAGAGGCAATGGGTGACTGCGCAGTCACTATTACACTAAGGGCCCGTTGGTGCACTTGTTGACTTAATAGTACCTGCCCGAGCACTCCCGTGCTCGGATCTCCAACTGGCTTCGCAAAGGATCCGGCAACCGAAGAACACCGGAACCACCTCCAGGACGATCCCACCCGAAGGACTGCTGCAGCCACAACGATGAACTGCGCCCACCTCAATGCACGGAGGCAGCGCCCGCTGAGTCCTTAACTGACTCCTATAACTATATGGACAATACTGTACTAGGCCGTCCCTACAGCACAGCAACCTTGATGGCTTAGGGGGAAACTCCTAGGGCCTGCGGGGCTGCCTATCCAATGCAGGTAGGTCCCTGCACCCACCCTACTCGTAACACGGGCCCTGGGCTATGGTCCCCGGATTGGTTACCGCTATGAACCCCCCAGTTGCCTCACACTACTTGCCTCACACTACTTGCCTCCCCAAGTTCCTACAGCCACGCACTGCAGACTAACACTAAGCCCACTTGTCCCTTTCTACCCTTCCTGTTCCCCAGCTCTAACTAAAGTAAATGAGAGGGTCCCTAACCTGAGGGCTGTCCCTGGCAACACTCACTAACCTGGTGGGGAATCAGGGCTAACTTGGGCTCAGGGCTGCTGGCCTAGTGCAGGGAGTCACTGACTCCTGCACCCTACCTCCTTCCCTGGGCTGCTCCTGACTCTGACACCCTAGCGTGGTCCAAGCCCGCAAATTGTATCTCTTTACCTCCTGAGACTTCCTAAGCCCTATTGGCTCCCTGGTATCACGTGGGGCACACAGAGGCTCCTGGGATCTGTAGTCCCTGCCTGGAGCCTTCCCTAATAGGCTACAGCTTCGCGGGCTTTCTGTGCCTTGTCCTGCGTCTGCGCAAGCTATCTGGGGCTGCCTCACTGTTTCCCTACCTAATCTCACGCTCGCGCGACTTCTCCCTAACTCTGAGCTATCTTCAGCGCATACGCGATCACTGCGCATGCGCGAGTCCCTCTCTAATGGCGGTGCCCTCTCCGCCCAGCTCCTAGAGCGCCGGGATCCCCGTGACGCGCGTGCGGCCTTGGCAACCGGCCTCACGCGTCCCCAGCAACCCCCGAGCCGGAACCTGACCGCCCTCACCTCTGCGATCGCCGGGTGGAGCCGCCATTGGACGCGGCGGCACCCGCGATCGGCAGCTAGGTGAGGGGGGTGCTGATGGCCTGGGGAGACCTGGCTACATATTTATAAAATGTTTTACCAGGAAGTAATACTTTGAGAGTTACTTCTCGTTTTCAAGTATGTCCTGGGCATAGAGATAAGGCTGAGTACTGTTTGCTTTGCATTAGAGAATATAAATGAAAAGACCCATCCTCATTATTCTACTGTATTGATGGGTGCTAATGTGAACTTGCTATTTTCTTACAGTGTATTCAATTAGGTGATAAAGCGTAAATGCATTTCTTTTTATCTTTTTATTTCAAGCATCAGGAGCAAGTTTTACATTTGGTCTCAATTTTAAGGAGGCGTGTAGAAGTTATCACTAGAGCTTTACATGTTTTCACTATCTGCTGTCATAACATTAATCCATCTACTAGTCATTTCCCAGGGTTCCTCATTGCGTTAGTCACCCCTGCGTTCATCCCTAGAACAAAATCAATGTTTCTCGCAATGGATTTTCTTGCCACATCAGCAGAGTATGGGAACATATATTTCTTTGTAATCTTGAATTAGTTGATATCATCTCTCAGATATATTTGCTGCTGCCAGGCTGACATTAACAGCATCTCCTTTGGTGTATGATCTTGGCTATTGTGTGGGAGTAAACATACTTGCTAACTGAAAACATAAATCAACATATAACATACTGTAGATGTTTTCCAGGCTAACAGTCTATAGCTTCCTTAAGCCCAGACTGTAACTTTCAAGATACAGTTGGCTTTATATTCACCTTCATGTGCTACTCCTTTCAGTACTTAATTAGTCATGGGATTACTAGAAAAAAAAATTCCATCATAATTGTCTGTAGTAGACAGATCTTTATTTGAAATGCTCCAGAATTCAACATGTACAGTAGGTCTTGATAAATCAATTATGTTTCAGAATAAATACCCTCCAGTTTTTTGGCAGCAGCATAAGGTGCACCCATGTGAGATCATTACTTTCTTCAGATGGTAAGTCACTTATCAGCAAACAGAAATAAGATCTTCATTGTTACAGTGCAGTCAAGACATGCTTAGGCCACCCACTGCAGTTTCAGAATACACAAAGCACTGTTTCTGATGCTAGAGTTTAGAAATATAGAAATATAACATTTAGGGACATATTCACTAAGAAGTCTTTTGCCGTAAGGCACCTTCTTGCATTGTTAAAGACACCATACAGCACATTAAAGTCAAAGGTCTATAAGGTATCTTCCAGCGCCATAAGGTGTCTAATGGCATAAGTCTGCTTAGTAAATATGGTCCTTAATATCATTCACAGACATATAGTAAATACGTATATGAATGGGCTTATTAATAACTCATGCTTTTTATGAATACTAAGGGGCCTATGCAGAGAGCAGCGCTATTTCGAAATTCGCCATTTTTTGGAGAAAATCGCGCAGAAAGCAGCAGAAAATGGCGAGTTCCGAAAAACGCGCCAATTTTTCTTTTCTATTTGTAAAACTCGCCTCGCGGCTGGCGAGAACCTCAATCTCGCCAGTTTTAAAAATATCCGTATGCAGAGAGGCGCGAACGGCATCTAGCGGCTGTTCGCGCCAATAAAATGGCGCGATTGTCTCCTTTTTGCCTCGCCAGAAAAAACTGGCAAGAAGCTGCCGCTCGCGGCCATTGCAAAGGGAAAAAAAAGGCGCGAATTTGTTTTTACACGTTTCTGAAGCGCGCATCTCGCCAATTTAAACTCGCCACACGCATCCATGTTAAACATAGCAGAATTCGCACTTTTCTGCATATGGAGAATAAAACTCTCCAAAAAAGCTACTTTTTAATAAATTCGCCAATTTTTTAATTCGCTGCTCTCTGCATAGGCCCCTATATGTTTATGACCTTATTCTGGTCCAGTAGCTCCCTAAACCCTTTGCCCTCTACAAAGCAAAAGGGCAGCATGTTGTCAAAAAAGTGAAAGTAAATGTTGGCATTTTTAACACAATTGAAACATTTTACCTGACAGGAATAGAGAGTGAAGTCCTATTAAGCAGAGTGACTTATATATCCCCAAAACACTATCTCGCTCCTCTTCCTTCCTCTCTTTGTAAACCCATACAGTATTTCAGACAGTGGTGATTTATTTGGAGAACTGCTTGTGAACTTTTAAAAACTTTGATTTCTACAACTTTGAAAAAATGGCACATTTTGAAAGATACAGTATCAAATCTGGGCCAAAGGTTTGCTCATCTGTAGACTTTTTGAGAGATTTATAGATTTTGCTGCTGCTGTTGCTGGACTAGGTGACGTTCTAGAAACTATCTGGCTTCTTCCCCTACTTGTGCTATCTCTGCTGTACTCACCAACAATAACTTAATCGTCATCGTGGTCATCATCATCATCACTAACACCATCATGATGACATCTCTCTTCCTCATAAAAGTTTTATGTTGTGTACTATGTGCGGCTGCGGCTGAAAATATATGTCTGTCTCTTTGCAGAGTGCCGCAGCCCAGGCTATGCACTCTTCATGATGAAGATGATGTGGTATTAGCAGCTGTTGCCTAACATTGTATGCTCTTTCTGAAGATGGGTATGATGATATTGGTGGTGTGCTTGTCTGGGTGTGTGTCTGTTTTTTTTTTTTTTTTTTAAACATTGAACTATAGAATACAGATGCATGTCAGTTCTTCTTTTCTGTGTAGTAATGGTGACTGACTCATGATCATCACCTTATTCACTGCTGCTTCCAGCAACACCACTAACAGTAGTAGTAACAACACCGTGGTTCACATCATCAACTTCTCCACTACTACCAGAGATGTTTGCCTCCCTTGCTTATGCAGTTTGTACACCATCAACACTCTAACAACACTACACTCATCATCATCCCCCATTCTCCATCTCTTCCTTTACCTCAATCCCTCCTTCAGCCATCCTTCTCCCTCCACCTCCTCAGTGTCTTATAGTATAAGAGCTAGAGCCAATTAAGCATTCATTCATACAACTAGTTCTGCTGTGCCCATGCAGACCCATAGTTTGAGACTTGGCCAGAGTCAGAATAATGCTTCTCCTTTAGATTCCTTCCCCTTATTTTCTGCCTCTGTGGTCAGGAAACTGTATATTAGTTGGACAATGGTGTTTGTACTATGGGAGAACTGTACATGTAGAGACCGGTTCTTGCCTCTCACTCACACTTCATATATGTTAATCTGTTAAGGATGGCAAATATCTCTAAGTGACTATGAGAGGTGTATAATACTGGGAAACATACCGCCCTGCTCAGCTAAACATTAAACTATAGTAACAAAGGGATGAGTGCAGAAAAAGGGAATGAATATGTCAATTCCAACAAAGTTAACAAAAGGCCCTTAGTTATAATGCACAGAGAGAGAGAGAGAGAGAGAGAGAGAGAGAGAGAGAGAGAGAGAGAGAGAGAGAGAGAGAGAGAGAGAGAGAGAGAGAGAGAGAGAGAGAGAGAGAGAGAGAGAGAGAGAGAGAGAGAGAGAGAGGAGAGGAGAGAGAGAGAGAGAGAGAGAGGAGAGAGAGAGAGGAGAGAGAGGAGAGAGAGAGAGAGAGAGAGAGAGAGAGAGAGAGAGAGAGAGAGAGAGAGAGAGAGAGAGAGAGAGAGAGAGAGACTGCCTTGAACAATATAAAATATTACTTTTAATAATGTATAATAAAATATCTCAGAATAAAAAAAAACTAATTAAAATGAATTATAACATATGAACACAATCAGAGGGGAGGGTGACAGGAGAGGAAATAAGGCAGTATATAAAATTATAGTTAATAGGAATCTACAATAAATCCTATATACACAAAAACAGTATATTAAAGAAAAAAGGTGTATATTACCAGTGCTAAGTTTCTAAAAAAGAAAGTACAGTACCTACTGAAATTCAGACATATAAAGCAAACAGAAGAGATAATAGATGGAAAGGAGCATAGATTGAGGATAACCGAGTTGAAAATGTGCTCCCAATACTATATAAAGAAAATAATTAATATAAACTCCCCAAAGGATTAACATCCATTCATTCAACATCTATTGGAAGCTAATAGCATATAAAAAGTCTATCATTAATTGAAATGTCTAGCCCTCATTAGAGTCTGAATATCCTATAAGTATGAACAATCAAAGATTCTATTAAAATAGGATAGCAAAATAAATATTGATCGGAAAAGGTGTAGAATCACTATAAATACTTCAGTAAAATAATGTGCTTGCAGCAAGGTGCTCCAATAACAGGGCATCAAAACTCCCTCATCCCACCACCCCTCTGAAAGGGCCGCTTGTGACATTATGTATGACCCAACATGTGTTTCACTAAATTCAGAGCTTCTGAAGCTCTGAACTGAGTAAAATGTGCATCTTACGGCCATATAATACCCTCTGAGTGATTGTGCTCATATGTTGTTATTCATTTTAATTAGTTTTTTTTAATTCTTTGTTTTTTTAGATACTTTATATACTATTAAAATATATAAATATTGATCGGAAAAGGTGTAGAATCACTATAAATACTTCAGTAAAATAATGTGCTTGCAGCAAGGTGCTCCAATAACAGGGCATCAAAACTTCCTCATCCCACCACCCCTCTGAAAGGGCCGCTTGTGACATTATGTATGACCCAACATGTGTTTCACTAAATTCAGAGCTTCTGAAGCTCTGAACTGAGTAAAATGTGCATCTTACGGCCATATAATACCCTCTGAGTGATTGTGCTCATATGTTGTTATTCATTTTAATTAGTTTTTTTTAATTCTTTGTTTTTTTAGATACTTTATATACTATTAAAATATATATATTTTTTATTATTCATGGGGAGGCTCTCTCTGAGTGCACATTATAATGGTCTTTTGATTTCTTTGTTGGTGCAACCAATTTGAGAGATGCCAGCAACACACAGTTCTTTCTGGATTACCTATTGCACCCTGGTGCCCTGTTTATCTCCCACAACAATGACACCACTATTTTATGGAAAAGTGTGGGGAATGCTAGTAATGTTAAAGCTGTAGAGAATGTCATTGAGGACGATGATCATGATCGTGATGATGATGATGATGATGATGATGATGATGATGATGATGATGATGATGATGATGATGATGATGATGATGATGATGATGATGATGATGATGATGATGATGATGATGATGATGGTGATGATTAAACCTCCCTTTCATTTGAATTCTTTTAGGACTAAAAGGATTCTAAGACTTAAGTACAACTTGAAGTAGAAGTATGTTTTACTAGTCTTTCTCTATGCTCCCACTCCATACTAGTGGTTTCCTGCCATGACGAAGATCCCCACACCAGCCTCCCGACCCACAAAACATCCTTTTATTTTCACTGCCACTGTGGATTTATCATTGTATATTAACTCTCCCAGTCCCAACTCCTCAAATGGCATGTGAACCCTATTTTATAGTCTCTGGAGAAATTAAGAGACATCCTTTCAAATTTCCAAGGCACATTGACTTTTTAATGCTTAGCAAACTATTTGTGAAGTCTGTTGTTTTTGTGCAAATTTTCTTTAAAAAGTATAGGGAACTTTCGCCTGATTCACGAAATTCAGTGAAATAGTCCCACATCCCAAGCATACGTCGGATTACATTAACATTTGGCAGCAAACAATATACCCATTTTTAAGCTTCCATTGTAAATGAAACAAGGGAACATTTACAAGTATTGAATAATGCTACAATAAATGCTTTTAATGATGTGTTTTTGTTTTTTAAAAGGGGCATCACTTATTTCGTTTTAACTTAATCTTATATTATTATGGTGTTCCTGCACTACTGAAGAAATAAACAAGAATATGGATCAATATACTGTACAGTAAGTACAAATATAGGATAAAGTATCTGTCGTCTACTTTTAGCATAGGTTGTACTTGATGGACATTCTGTATATCTTTTTTTAACCTCATCTACTATGTAACTATGTAACTATGTAACCTGAGTTAAGGTTTTGCAGTGTGTGTAAAATTCTATGCAAAGACGGCTGCACAAAATAAGGAAATGCATTTGGATGCAGAGTTGAATAAAGGAGAGGAAGCAGAATGTAGTTTGAATGGAACATATTCATATTAGATACACTTCCCTAGAGTGATAAATGAAGCGTCACAAGTTTCAATACTATAACCACTGATATTTATCTTACTTTAATCACTTGGAAATGGGAACCAAGCTGAGCAGGATGGAACAAAGTGCAAGACCTGATTGACAAGTATTTACAGAATGTCTTAGATAAACAAGGAACATGGACGGATAAAGTTAAATATAGACAAACTTACAGTTATGCATTTGTATAGCAATAACAAATAGCAGTCCTAAACAAACATGCAAAATTGGTACGAAAAAGTAGGAAAGCTTTAGAGAAAACCAAATTAGGAATGGGTCTATACAGTACATCTGCAGTAAAATGCTTTACTAACCACTAAGGGATGCAAGAGGTTACATCCACTCCCACCCCTCCATCAGATAGCTAACCACCACCCTTTGCCAGGACATGTATCCCTCTATAAACCAACTAAAACTATATAAAGCCCTGCTTCCCTGTTACATGTCAGAGCTGTATTCGCCAGAGGTATATTAGCTATTTGACCTTTATTAGTTCCAAAGATTAAAGAAAAAATTACACAACCTTGAAGTGTCTTAACTAGGTACCAAGTATTATAGAAAACAATGGCTTCAGGAATCTGTAGGCTGGATTGCGTGTTCAAACTGAGGACATACAGAGAGAAAGCACAGTTCAGTCTGCAGGATCCCACATCAGAGACCAGCAATACTGAAATATATAATACCTGCGTAATGCCAAATTAATAGATTAACTGCTCAAAGGTAAAATAGAGCATAATAATCTAAGCTCCTCTGGAGACAAGGAATAATCATGCAAAAAAGATAATGATAAATGTAATAAACAGTGACAAAACATAAGTACACAAACTAATACAACAATACTAATTACTAGGAAAACGCTATATTTTATACCGTTTTGTTGGATGAGCGAGTAAACCTTTCATAACACAAAATGAAACACGGGAAAAACAAACTTTGAAACGCCATCAATTTGTATATTTTGTCATCAAATGGTCTTAGACAGTGTGAATTCATCAGGGAGAATGATACGATCACTGGGATCTGAGTCTTTTATAGTCTCAACAATTGGCCTAATTGTTCAATTGACCTGAGCATATGTTACTAATAATTGAACAACGGTTACATACAAATAATTCTAACATAAGAGATCTTAGATCATAACTTTACCCTCACAAAACATGGACAGATTACATACATACATACTTTACAGAAAGAAAAAATTGTAACAGTGCTAAATCCAGGTATAAATGTGAAAACTGGTGAGTATAAATGTGCCGAGGAGTGAATGTGAAAATATAAACAATTATGAAGTCCCAGTCGAAAAAAGAAAAAACGAATAATAACAATACAAATCAGAACTGACGTACAGTACAGGAATCTGTTAATGAGACATTTGCAGCCTCTAAATTGGATAAAATCAAATGAAAAAAAATGAATGTGAACAACAAAAAGAGGCGCTTTTCTCAAATTATTAGTAGAACAATATTTATTAGGCTACTACCTATTATATATAAGCATATAGCTGGTCCAAATCAGTTTATTTAATTCAATTTAATATGTTTTATATGTCTATTTCTCTACTAATAGTGGAATTTGTTCTTTTTGACCGCAAGGTGATTTTTTTTTATAATGGTAGCTGTTGTGAATCACATTATTAACTGTTTTAAATATATGCTTATGTGTAATAGGCAGTAGCATAATAAATATTGTTCTGCTAATAATGTGAGAAAAGCTCCATTATTCCCTTTGTGTGTGTTTGTGTGTGAGTATATATTAAAGTTAGAGACAACTATTAGGCAAGTTAGAGACAACTATTTTTAGGAAGAGTACAGCTACCAATAATTTACTAAGATTGGATAGCCATCTCCCCAAGCATATCATCAGAGCTATCCCCACAGGGCAGTTTTTACGTCTCATAAGAAATTGTTCAACATTAAATGAGTTCAAATCCCAAGCAGCAGTGATGACTAAAAGGTTCTTGGACCGTTGATATCCTACAACCAATATCAGGAAAGCATATAAAAGGGCAGCCAGAGCAGAACAAACACATCTATTAATAAACGAATCACCAGCAGGAAATGATAGTGATACTAACACTATAAGGTTTATAGATATGTAAAGTGACCAGTGGGGAGCAATTAATAATATCTTACTGATGAATGATCAAGACCTAAATAAAGTCCTAAAACCAGGTCCTCAAATGACCTGCAGGAGAAGTAGAAACCTAAATTACTTTTTGGTACAGAGCCACTTTCAGGTATAACCCAAAAGAACATGGTTAGGTACAAAACCAAAATCACACCCATGTGGCAGGTGTAAGGCCTGCAGACGGGTACCTACAACCAAGGAATTTCCTGATACCAACGAACAAAAGATATATACTATTAAGGATTTCATTAATTGCAATACCACTGGTGTTATATATTTGATCATCTGCTTCTGTGGTAAATTATATGTGGACAAGACCCACAGAGCATTTCAGATCTGGATACTAAAACATTGTGATTCAATTCATTATAGTATAGATACGTGTTGGCAGAACATAATGGTATCAGTGATGTACTTAAGTTCATTGGTATTGAACATATACCTTGGGGTCCAAGAAAAGGCGACAGGGACAGAAGGTTACGCCAGAGAGAGTGTAAATGGATCTACACACTGAAGACACTTAGTCCCGCTGGCCCTAATGAGGGTTTCATATATTCTCCATTTCTGTAGGATTTCAATGTATATTTGTGGTCTTGCATTTACTAAGTAATTTCAGTTTTCAAGGAGGGGATCCAGTTATATACCATTTAAACTTAGATGTTTGTTTTGATCTAACAAGGGCGGACAAAACAGGTCAGCACACTCCTTCATGCTAAATCAACTATGTTAAAATCACCTATATTGATCTATTAAATGTTGACCTTGGAATGGAGAATACATGATGTATGCAGCTATCAGGAGGGATACAAGTCAGTAATAAGAATATATAGTTCTAAATGAAGACTTTTGGTTTAATCTGTACATTTTCAACTTTAACCAATGCCTATTCATATCGATATGGACTCTCTGCCTATACTGTACTAAGTATTCTGTTGATTACTCACTGTATAGCTTTATAGAATGGATACAAGTTAGCTATGCAATATGACTGTACTACAGTCCACTCATACATTTGGTGACTATCACTTTAAGTACAAGTTTTTTCCTCTTTCAACAAGACATTACAATTCTGTTAGGTGTTCGCTACACCTAGGCATGCCTCTGTTTATTTGCCAAATGGCGATAGATGATTGTTGTAGTCATGCCTCCTTGCGGAGCTATAAATGATGCTTATGGACGGAATACTGAACTCCTTCCCTTGAGAAAGATTGTACTCGCTGCGCGAAACGTAGGTCAAGTCGTGACATCACTGCGTTGGCGTCCTAGAGGGAGTAGGATGGATCGGCTTCTGGATACACTGTGGTTGTATAGCAATTATGTTATGTGTATCTTCACCTGGTTAAATTGTAGCAAGAGGGCTCATAGATTATAGCTACATTATTATTATACTTAACATCGATCTCTATGTAGGAGCTGTGCACTGATATATTTGAGCACCTTACATAATGAATGCTATGAGCTAATAGGGCTATTTATGTGGATATTGGCTTGCTTAATACATGTGCTTTGTAATCAGTGCCTGTATTGAATCAGATAAAATTTGATACATGCTGCACAATAGGGCACTCTCATACAAGATTACCTATTAGCCCTATTTTCAATTACACAGCCTTCACTGTTTATATGTGTGTGAATCATTTAGGCAGGAAATAATGGGGCTTACTGTGCGGATATAGGCTCATGTGCCGTTGTGTTCGGCATACACAAACTATATGTGTTGAATATTAGGTCATTCTGATATGTGCTGATTCAATTGCTCACCCAATGTAACTATTTTGGTGGCTATTGCTATACTAATAGGTTTATGAGTCTAACCATGAGGTTCTAACCATTTAATATGTATTAGGACTATATTTCTCCTAAGCCATCATGAATCTAGCCGATCTTGGGTAGCTATGCAATATATGCCATTGTGGTAGAAAAATTGCACTTTACTGATCTTAACTAGCACCCACCTACTTTTTATTGCGGATTTTTTTTATCTTTGAACACTGTACATGTATATATTATATATATAAAAGCCAATAGGTTGGCCAAACTCATAAAACTTTATTATAATATTGACAACGACGAAACAACAGTGATTTAGTCATATACAGTATATATATGTGTGTGTGTGTGTGTGTGTGTGTGTATATGAAAAAATATATATATGTGTGTGTATATGAATATATATATATATATATATATATATATATATATATATATATATATATATATAAAATATATATTCATATACACACACATATATGAATATATATATTCATATACACACACACATATATATATATATTTTCATATACACACACACACACACACACACATATATATACTGTATATGACTATATCACTGTTGTTTCGTCGTTGTCAATATTATAATAAAGTTTTATGAGTTTGGCCAACCTATTGGCTTTTACTAGTATTTGAAATCCTACGGTATGGGGAGCAATCACTACAAGTCAATTATACCTACCACTATATAACACGTACATACATTGGACTATTCAGTTGTAAGTCAATATACATGATCAGACAGAGCGCAGCAAACAGGAATCTTGGAATGATTTCTTCATCATCCTTTTTTGGTTGTACTTAAGTTAAAGTGACCCCTGCTTTTCCACTTTCCATGTTCCCTTTGCCCCAGACTCATGAAACGTTCTGAATATAAGTTTTAGGTGGGATACTTGGGTAAGAATACAATTATTTTGTTTGCAGGAGTTCGGGGGCAGTAGCTACCGGTAGTACCTTATTTCTACCTGGCGAGCAGGCATGATTTGCCAGTACCCGGGTGGAATTATACCAGGGCTGCCCGGTGTCCACCAGACTCTTGGTTTTCGAGCCCCAATATCTCAGTCCTATTTCCCTTACAGTCATGAGTCTCTCCAAAGTCCCCCATGTATTAAAATATATTTTCTGTGTTTTATACATTTATTATAAGGCTATATGCAGTCAGCCAGGGCATCTGCTTAAGGTGCCCACAAGAACAGAGACCCCCTGCTAGACTTGGTAGAGTTTGCCCAGTAGATGGCAATGGTTTGACTGGGGTAAGCGGCAAAATGTCGGCGCATTTCCAATTGGTCATTTCGTATGTCCCGCCCACTGGGCATCCCAAGCCGGCTTGGTACACCCCCTCCTCTGACGTCAGCCAGGAGATGAGCCCCTGTTTCTGTTGGTTAGTTGGATAAGGTACCCACACACTGATTGGTCGCTCCAACCTCCATGCTAAGGATATGTGTATGTAAAGTGTATGTAAAGAGGTGGCTGAGGATGAGAACCAGAACATCCAGATAATAAGTTCTATGATTCAATGCAGGCTATTCAAAGCAGGCTTTTCAAAGTTGCTCTGTTGCAAATAACAGAGCAACCGGCTTCGTTTTGAAGCTAGGAAAGTCTGCCTCACAGAGACCAAGTTCCGTCCTTTGTGGCCAAGTTCTACAAATCGAACGTAGCAGTCGCGGCTAGGAATTGAAGCCAAAAAGAGGACAGGAGAGCCGGGTGTATATCACATCATGGAAGCTCATCCAAGCGGGCTCCCTGCACTTAGGAAAGCCTAGATTTTCCCCCTAGACCCCCCAGTAAGTATACTTTTACCTGTATATTGTGTAATTCTTCTTGTTTTACATGGGTTTACCGAAATAGACTACATTTTGATTCTACTACCTTGTTTTGCCTAATGCATGATCCCGTTACAAATATAAAAGGTGTTAAAAGTTCCTGGTCTCCTGTGACAATGTATACGAGCCAAAGAGTGCTGAGTTAGTGTTCTCAGCTTAATCATTATTGTAAGCAAAATTTTAATAAAGAAGAATATGTCCTTGTTTTTGGTGCCCGTCCTCCAACCCGTGTGTTACTGAGAGATGTAAGAGTTTAGGAGTCAGACATACATATATTAATAAACACAAAAAGTCAAGAGCTTAGCCAATGCCAACCTTCCACTGCAACACACTGACCAACGCCACCACTGGTACTAGTTGTGCCAATTGACATCTCTGCCATGGGCACAGATACTGGACACAGGATGGCAGTTTTTGTTGCATGGTATTTTGAAAGTGCTACATTACTGGTAGTGTTAGAGTGGTTGTGGCACTGGTAGTGTTGTGATAGTGTTTGTAACAATTGGGTCACTGCACTTAACACTCTCTCGGACAAGACACTAGCAGGAGGGGAAATCAGCAACTCCACTGCCACCTGTGCAAGAGCAGACCATTGTTCTGTTTTAGCAGCCTAGTAGTCAAAGGGATCAGAGTCAGATGTCAAGAATGCATAATCACCCATATTTGCCGCCACCATACCCATAGCTCTAGTAGTATTAGAGATGTCTGCTGTTTCTGTGTTAGTGCGAATCAGTGATATAGCGTCTCCCATAGTGATGGACTATGACTTCTGCTTTGCTGCCACCGCCACCCACATCACCATCACTATCAGAACCCACTTGACTTGAGGCTTGAGAGGAATAAAGTGGTAATGATGACCACTGTGTTGTCGGTTTCTGTGTGGAATGTAAGCCCAGTGAAGCTGCCCTCTGTGAACTTTCATTGGCTTCCTCTCTCTGCCTTTCCTCCTTTTCCTACGCTGCCTAGACATAATCAATTAGCTTCTCTGTCTAATTTGTCACAGTCTCTTCACCATGGGGCAAAAAGAATTTCATTCTGTTTTTGAAGCGAGGGTCTAAAAATGTAGCCTGAAGATATTCATCTTCATTTGATACTGACAACATGGGGTGTCCTCTATCAGGCATTCTAGCAATTTAGCAACCATTTCCACCATTTCATCATCATTATCCTCATTGTCAACATTATGCTACATATCAATTAATGTCTTTTCAAGGAGGGAAATTACAGGGATGATCTGGTTCATGCCAGCATGGTCGCTGCTCACTAGAGCTGTGGCTTCTTTAAAGGGCCTCAACAGCCTACACAGCTCTCCCACCAGATGCCGCTGTTTAGGCGGTAGAAAGGCCTCCTCAAGCTTCCTGGCATGCTCATTACAGAATCATTGACTAACTTCTGCTGCTCATGGAGACACTCAAGAATATATAATGTTGAATTCCAGTATGTAGGAATCTCCATTTTTCCCTGGTGCGAAGCTGGTTGTTTTGCTCCTGCAACCTATACAGTTGGCTAAAGGATAACATATTTTTCTGGACACTGCCAAAATACTCTGCACATTCCTACACTGAGCTAGGTGTCTATTAAATTGAGTATGTGTACAAAACAAGGAATGTATGTCATGTTGCCTTGTTTTAGGACTATAACCAAGATGGAACCGTTATCCCCCACCACAAACCCAACTTCAAGTGCCCTGAGAGCCAGTGCTCTATCACAGTCTGTAATAAAAGAAATATTAATATACTGCTATATAATTTATTATAATAGAAGAAGAGCGCAGGCCACTGAGGCCAGCCAGGCATCAGCCCAGGGAGTGGACTAGGCCCACACAGATAAGGTTCAGTCCACTCAGTCACAGGTTAATGGTTAAGCTACAAGTTTTATTAAGTAAGTAATGTATAAATGTTTGACCTACAGTACTATAGCAGAAGCAGCAGGAGCGGCAACCCTAACCATCCCATGGCCAAACCCTGCCTACAATACAATGGCTTAAACTGAGGCTGCACCTCTATTTATATAATCTCATGCCATAATAATTCAGGTATCGAATTCAGATTCCAAATCTATTGGACTTGATAGAAAACAATTGAATCTCCATTTTTGGGTTTGATTCGTAGAATTCCTCAGCTGAGAAGAACTGGCCAATCCGCGACTGATTTCTGTGACAATTTTGCCCACTTATAATGCCTTTCTCTCTCTTCCCTACTGTGAAACCACTTTTTAGATCCACTGTTCCATGTAAGTCTCTTAATATCACTTTCTACATATTCCTTAGAAATAACAATATATTTGTTTTATACAGTATTTGTTCCTTAATTTAGATAAAAGAACAGAGAAGTAATATTCATGCCAGAGGTATGAATATTGCTTACCTGACTTGTTGTGAAAAAGAAAAAAATTCATTTCAATGATTGGACAAAATTAACCAATGCTACAGTTCTTATCTCATACTGTAATTTATCATCTGGTAAAATGGGACAATGCCCTTTTGAAGTATCTTTATCTCATTGTCTGTCAGTTGCTTTTTTGAGATAATCTTTTATTGTGCTGCCTGAGTGCATGCTTGGAGGTTTGGTTGTGCTTTTTACTCCCCTTGGTCTTTCTTAATCACCTCCTCCATATTCAACAGCAGATGAAGCATCTTGCGAAACGCGTTGGATTTAACCTTACAGACACCGTAGTTTGAGAGACACGTTGTATCCCCTTGGCCAATCGGGAACCGGCAGCTCATGCGATCAATCGCGAGCAGGACATAGACACTCGCCCGAAGATACCACTGGCTTCTTGCCTCTCCTAAGCTGTGCACAAGCCGGGAGATAAGAGAGGCTGTGGATCTTCGCCATTGAGAGCAGAGTTTCTGGCGGACCAGAGTGAGGGGTGACACAGACTGTCAACAAAAGTTGGGAAGCTATTCACAAAGCTGACCCACCAATGCTTTTCTGTGAGTGCATTACTGTTTTAACCAGTTCCACTATTAAATGTATTGCACCATGATTTCCTCTCTTCTATTTTTGCTAAGCTAATATCCTGATCTAATAAGAAAATATCTCTTAGTTCCATTTGAGTGACAAGCAAACACAGCAATAATTAATCTGCTGCCATTTGGATACGCGGGGGGATTACAGGTTATCATATCAGGTGAAAGCTACCCTATATATCCTTTACCTCATTAACCAAATTAATTTTGAAGGTCACCATTAACCACAACTGTTGGTATTGCTGTTAAAATTAAGTTGGCTTTGCAATTTATTTGTTTAAAATTAGTCAGAAGGGGGGTGGAATGACCAAAAGGTCATAATGTGTGCACCTTGCACTATACTAATGTGAAAGGAGGGAAGACCTAAATATTATAACCTGTGTGATATAGGAACAAAAACTGCAATAAAGTACGTAGGTGGTGCTGGCAGGGAAGAGGTTAATGTTGATCAAAAAGATAAAGAAAAGCTCCCTATACGCCACACAAGAGATCACCTATACCTGTGTTAAAACTTACTATTTATTAATAAACAATTAAAATGTGTTTATTGCAGCAATAATGTGAACCAAAGTAATTAAAATTATTAAATAAAAACGGAGAGGTTAACTGTGTACCCAATAGAAACTGACAGTGTAGGTCAAAACCACTATTGTCAATTAGAGTGTCCCACAACTATATAATTATACTAGAGGTGGTAGTGATTTTGCTACAATTTAATGTCGTTTGAAAACTACTCCTAGATGGTATGGCCCCCGATGAAGCCACTACAGGTGAAACATATGTAGGGCAAGCTAAGCGTTACCACCTAGTACGCTGGCTATAAAAACCTCTCCGTTTTTATTTAATAATTTTAATTACTTTGGTTCACATTATTGCTGCAATAAACACATTTTAATTGTTTATTAATAAATAGTAAGTTTTAACACAGGTATAGGTGATCTCTTGTGCGGCGTATAGGGAGCTTTTCTTTAAAATTAGTCAACCTTAATCATATGTAGAGTTGAATTTTGGAAAGCTTTAATTGGAATAACAAGTTTTTTCTGTGAATACATCAGTTCCATTAATTGAACAATACAATTAATTAATTTGTTCATTAATACACTGCTTTTTCTGTATTTTTCTATTTCTGAAAACTGCTTCACTCTATGTGCCAGAGGACATCCTTCTTCTTCTTGTATACTGTTTGGAGGGACTTGGAAATCCCTCTTTGGACTCTGGCTGCTGGACTTAAGTATATCCCAAACAGGACATCAACTATCTAGTGTGTAATTAGTATTATCACTATATAATTTCATTTATTCACGAATCCCAAGTTTATTAAGATTTATTAGTTTAGTGGATAGCGCTTCTCTCTCTGAAGAGCTCAAAGAACCACTTTCGTCTGGTGGATTTCTATGGGTGACGTGGATCAATATGTTCCTGTCTGTACTGACGTCTACTCCAATCGTACCACCTCTTACCACCTGTCCCTCATGCTTTTTTCAATTTTCTTTGTTCAATCTCTGTAGTATACTCTTATCAAAGCATCCAATTCCAATTTTCGTCTAGAGAATTTTTCCAATGTTGAACATTGAAGCAATTCTGACTGTATGTTAATTATATCTACTTTCACAGTTTCAAACGGCTGGTTTAAGAATTCAATAGTGAGAATTGTAAAATCTGGACTCTATTTATTCAGGATTTGTATACCATCTAATACACAAGTTAGGACTTTCTTTGCAGAGTGTGGGTTTCAAGTATTCATTTAAATGTATGATACTCAGCTGGAGTCTTAAAGTTATTTTCTTTTTCTGTGATATTCCATTGGTGGATACTCCACAGTTGCTAATACCTGAGCAGTCTCGTGATATCCCCTTTCTGACATTAACTGCACACATTTCTTGAAAGGTCACGAGTGATCTCAAAAATGTTAGTGGGACTCAGTAGTTGTTAACAAAAAATAGCAGAAACAATAGTGTAAATATATATAAACCATACTGCACACAACTTTAGAAAAGAGAACCATCTGAAAGCTTCTTCAAAAATACGTTGGTGTATTAACCTGATGTTACTAGAAGAAGCTATTAATAGGTTACATTTAAGATGTTCAAACCAAGGGATTCCTCCCCAGGGTGGGATGTTTACTGCACTGTTTGCCATTAAGTTTGACGTCAGTACACACAGCGCTGTAGAACGCCCGGGAAAAAAGGAGCTACTGAGACCCTAATCTTCTATTACATAAAGTGTACTGGTGCAGTATGCACATCATTACTTATTTGATGGATGTCTCTATCCCCAAAAAGTTACAGTCCCCAGAGAGATCATGGTGCTCACTTACAATTTAGATGATACATGCGGCTGAAATTCATGTGTAACTCTTCTGGCAATTCTTCTTGCTGGTTATGGTTGCTGTGATCATTAAATGTGAATATTCTCTTTGAGCATGAATTTTGGTTTGCATTAGCTTCTTTTCAATTTAGCTACTAGGAAGAAGCCACATCTTCCCTCCCTGGACGAATGGAAGACTAGGTAATCTCAGCCTCCTTTAGTGATACACTAGGGAAGAAAAATGATGTAAAATGTGCTTTGAAGAAATGTGCAGGTAAATTCTTGAAGATTTATGTTTGTTTACTTAGACGGTAAAGCTCTTCAGGGCTGGGACTCCTTTTCCTATTATGTCTCATACTGTTTTGTCATGCATATTACTGCTGTGAAGCGCTACGTACATGGATGGCGCTAAACAAATAAGGATATACATGTCCGGATTGGAGTATGAACTTGAGTAAATTGTACATTAGTGGATTAGTGAAAGACTCTCCTTTTGATCGTTAGGGTAGGTTATAGTAGGGTGAGCAAACTTTTCGGTCTGCACCCCCCTGCCTGCTCTCTACCCCCCTCCTCCCCTGAAAATCTCACGCCCCCTAGTTTGTGCACCCCTTGATAAGATGATAATCTTGATGGGTAGAAGCAGGGACCAAGATATTAAGCCTGGCACAGTTCAGTGTCTGTACTGTTTACATAAGTGATTTGTTCATGAATTTAAGGGAGTTTTGGAGGGGGAAATGACACTTCACTGCTCTGAAACATCTTCATTTCCTGAGAGATGGGAGAAAGATTTGTGTCCTTTGCCATAAGCCCCAATATGAAATAATTTTCGTGTGGAATGCTACTGCAAATAAAAGCCTTTTGTTCTCTTCACTTGCATACATTGTCTATTCATTCGCTGTGACAGATTAAACTGCTTCATTAAGAATTAACATTTGAAGTAGATGTAAATAAAGCAAAATAGACCAATAACAAAAATATGCTGGAAAAGGGTCACTTGTTCAGCATTGTGAAGGGAATTCAAAGGGAAAAGAACACTTAATCAGGTGCTTGTTGGCTTCTCAACAAGAAGAGCTACTCAGAGAAACGATACTTGTACTCTCCTCTGAAAGAGTTAAAAGAAAAACATGCTGTCTTTGTTCTTTTACATTCAGAATATTTTATGAGGACAATAATACACTCCAGGGTGTGCATTAGACTAAATCATTGCACTTTGCCTTGTGCTTTACAATGCATCTATGCCATGCTGTGTCTTGGCTTAATGTACACCCTGAAGTGTGCTATTGCTTACTTCCTAATAGTGCTTGCTGCATGGTTTACAATACTTAACGTGTACATATGAAGTTCAGAGCTGCAACACTCAGTAATTTTCCCTGACCTGGGTTGTATCTCCATGCTGAATGTGAAGGGATCTAACAAAGGTCAAGGGCAATTATATACTAGAAGAACTCACATCTAAATGAATATGTTGCTAAGAAATACATGCATTTAATTTTACAAAATAATACGTTAAAAGGCTCACTGTGCTTATCTGCGCTTACGTGGGCATGTTCATCTTGCGCTGTGTTTTTTGTGTATTATATTTGAAAAACGTTAAGTGTGTGTTCAATTTTTTAAATGGATTTTGCTTTTTTTTTATAAGAGCAGATGATGTCAAAAATGTTTTGATTGAAACTTGCAAATGCATGTTTAGTGTTTTTATTTTTTCATCTGTATATATTGAGGGGCAATGTTTGGATGTTGCTTTAAAATGAGTCCAGACAAGTCAGTTAGAGCAACTGTACATTAGTTTAGACATCATTTATACTTATGTAACGGCTGGACCCCCCCTTGTCTGACCCACCCAATCTCACATTGGCCCGTGTGGTCTAACCGGCCCCCATTACAAGGTCGTGTGTGGTGGTGCACCTGCAAGTAACAGGACTCCTGAGTCTCCCGCTTGGTGTTATTAGAGGATATCATCAGGACAGGTATCTGAGGTAGTGGTTACGAGTCCAACCTACTTCACGTGCAGCGCCTCCACCTCATCAGGATCTATGCTTCTGCAGGGAGATGGTCCTGGTGAGGAACTCCTTCTCGGTGGTGACTGCCACTGTTGAGTAATCTCACACTCACACAGTGGGGGTTTCTTTGAACAAGGCATCTTTATTATAGATTTGGATGTAGCAGACTGCCCCATGCAGCTGCCGGCTCTAGCCGCACATCTCTCCGTGCTGTCCCTTTGCCAGGTACGCCCTCCCGTATTGAAGTGGGATTCCCGTTCTCCTAGGGAGATCACCGCTGCGCCAGGTCCCTAGACACAGTGTGGCTTAGACAGACTTGATTGGTCACTCTGCTACCGCTAGTTACTGCTGCGGCCAAGTTTATTCGAGCATTTGCCCGTTCTTGGCCGCAGCAATAGCCTGGCGCGCGCCCGAGTGTGACGGGCGCGCGCCGAAGCAGCGGAAGAGCGCCCTCCGATCGGGGCGCTCTCCCTACCGCTGCCGGGTCCGCCGGGTCCCCCGGAACCCCCTGCCGCCGTCCCGCGATCGCGGGACACCAGGGCTCCCTCGGGGAGCCCTGGACGCGCGTGCAGGGGGCGCAGGCTCCCGAAGACGCGTGACCGCGCGTCTATGACGCGCGGCACGCCGAGGGGCGGCCACTAGCAAGCCGGGAAATCTCCCGGCTTGCGGTACCGGCCACACTTTAATAAAGTGTGTCGGTAGTGTACAGCACTAGGGTCACAAAAGTATTCCTCCAATCCCTTATGCAGGAAGATACATTCTACCAGATGCTTCTCTGCCAACCTTTCAACAACACTAACTGACAGTGTTGTGCCCTTTATACCTCAGGGGGCAGGCGCATCTCTGAGGTCACTATCCAGGGACTCAGAGCATACAGCCACTCCCTTCCTTACACAGGGCACCACACCAGGGTGTGAGGGAAAACCTCCATAACTACTGTTGGCAGGCCTGTACTTACACTGGCGACACACTTTATTCGAGCTCGGCTAGTCCCACGAATTCGGGTATACCCGGGTGTTTTGAGGTTTGTGACTGTTTTCTGCCCGAGTGCATTGAGGTATTTTCCAGGCAGGGATTGAAGCATTTTGTTCCCGCTGGCTGCAATACTGCACAGTATATATATATATACTGCATTACAATTCATGAATTTATGCCATCTGGTAGACACGCGAAGCATTGCAGCCTATTAAATCCTAATCATTATCATTTAACAGATCAGCCGCCCGTCAGCCAGGCATGAACCCAGGCTGGGAAGGCAAACGCAACGGGGCTTGTCAGAGGTGAGGAGCGGCGCATTCCAGGTATCTGCCAGGTACATACTGGGTATTTGCTCGAATAAAGTGTGTCGGTGCAGTACCAGGACTTACTGCCAACAGGGAAAATGTATGCAGTCATTATTATGCATGGCTACACTTACATTTCAACTTACATAAAGTAGTAATTTGATTCTGTCATTTTTTAGCTGTAAAATATGGACCCTTTCAGTCTACTGACTAGTTCTCAGGTATTGAGCTAATTGCTAATTTGAAAATGTACATGTTTTAAATGTAAAAGCAAAATTGTTTTTTCTTAATAACCACCTGATTTACCAAGTTAAAATGTATTAAAGGAAAAGGAATAAAAAATTGGGAATTTGCTTTGTTTCAACTGTTAACTTGTATCTCATGGTAATATAATAACCTGTTGACTTTCTTATGAAGCAAGACGACTTGCAATTTGTTTATTATGTGTCTATTTAAAGTCCTGAACTATAGGAAGATTTCATATTCTTTATACACCACTACTACTTTTGTATAGTGTGAATATTCTTGATCAGGTGTTAGTGCCACTGAGAACTTGGAATGAATTGTTCAAAAAAAAAATGTTTACATGTCTATGTTAAATTTGAAACAATCAGATTGTGGCTTGCAGCTGTGAAATGTCGTCTTGATCTAGGAACATATCAGGGGTGGACAATTCTAGTCCTCAAGGGCAGGGGCTGGCTGGCATATTTAGGCGGGGAGGGGTGGTGGGCAGGTTGGTTAGGCTCTGGGAACAAAGCCAAGTGCTGGACCCTCCACAGTTACTGCAAAGTAGAGTGTGGCCCACATTCCTGCAAATAAGACTGGTCCGTGGGGCAATTTCCCCCTTGCCCACTGGCAGCCCACCCCTGCTCAAGGGATACCACCAGGTCAGGGTTTAAGGATACCCCTGCTACAGCACAGGTGGCTCAGTCAATGACTGAGCCACTGGTTGAGCCACCTGTGCTGTAGCAGGGATATCCTTAAAACTTGGCCTGTTGGTGGCCCTTGAGGACTGGAGTTGGCCACCCCTTATTTATGTACATCAGCCAGTGCAGGTCTGAATTAGGGAAACTCACAATATATGCTCAGAAGCAAAGGTCAGAAGTTTAATAAAAACAAATTCTGAGAAATGGAGACTGCAGCTTTAGAAGATACTGAGCCTAATGATAATATTTGGCTTGTACAATATTTCAATACCTACTGCATGGAGTTATATCACCATTTGGGGGATTAATTTTAAACAAATTGAAAAATAAAAGGTGTCCTATACAGTATACTGGTATCTATGTTATTCCAGTTTGCATGCCTATTCATGGAGAAATTAGCATCATCGTGGCTAAAATATGTATTATTATTTCTGACCGCCTTTATATGATTTTAAATCTGAATCATTTACCCAAGTATTATATAATAAATATATATAAAAGCTGTTACATTTTTTTTCCAAAAGATTGCCACTCGTTGATATGCCAGACATATTTTTTTTACACTTTAGACAAAAATTGTGTTATAGTATATCATTTATATATACAGTATTTATATATACCTGAGGAAGAGAGGAGAACTCTCAAAAGCTTATCTTATAATATCAATTGTTAGTCCAAATAAATAAGGTACCGGCTAAAGCTGAATAATTCATTTACTCTGCACTATAATGTATATCCAACTTCTGCTGGTTGACCTGTCTGTGAGAATCAGCCTTGATATATCAATATCTGAGGTTTAAACTATAAAGTGTCTGTCTCGCTTAATGTAGAACCAAAGTGAACTATTGTAATTGGTGATGCATTCTAAAGAGGTTAAGGGGCAATATGAGTTAAGAAGTTCTGCTCCATAAGACATCTTCCAGCTCCTCTAAGTAAATGAGGCTCTTTATGGCCCATTCATGGGAATGGGGTGGGGGTGGGGATGGGCTGCAAGGTGTCTTTAAGAATTGAATATATCTTATGGAGCAGTAATAAATATGGTTCTAAATGGATTTGATTAAAACATTAGACAAGTATAAGTATTTTTACATAGAACTATAATCATTCAGGGCTAGACTGACAGTAGTTTGCAGTCTTCTACAAGAAGGCACGTTTTGGCAATGGAAGACACGTTAATTAGCCAAACAGATAGGAGTATGAGACAATACCTATCTGATAAGCATACATTTAATAGGACCAGGGGAAAATAAAAAAATCTATCAATTAATAAGGTAAATATACACTTTAAAGTTGATTACAGCTTTTTAAGGAAACCAAATGCAGTACATTGATAAGTTGTTTAAAAAAAAGTGTTTGCTACATGGCATCATAGCCAAACACAGGAAATTTTTCTGTAATGATTATCCCCTAAGGGAAATATTTTCTTTGTCTCTTAAGCAAAGTCAAATTTTTTTTGATTAACTTGGGAAGAAGATAGTGTTTTCAGACAAAATATAAAACTCGAATCCACAAATAGCCTGCAGTTAATAAATGAGTATGTGAAAAAAATCTTCCAGCCTTGCCTTTTCTCTTTGTAAAGTGGTTTATGGCTCTCTACCACTTCTATTTCATGTAGGTTTCAAGCTTTAGATTTATGTATCAACACCTCTGTACCAAATTTTGTAAATATTCAGTGGGGGCTTGGTCCTGAAACATAAACATGTCTTCCTATTGAGGCATTGAGAAAAAGCAGATCCTCGTTTATTATGTGATATCCAGGAGGCTAAGGGGATGTTGATCTTCTGGTTTCAGGAACATCTTCTCTTAGAAGACAAATGAAATGTCATCATGCTAAGGTGAATCATAATAAATGTTATGCCTTGGCTGACACTGACAAATAAATCAAAGCATGTTGTGAGAAATATGGGCGACTTTTTTCCAAGGAGGTTTTTGGAGTAGCTGTATAAATTAAACACTATGCGATGACAGCTTAGGGCTAGTAAGTAAACCCCTTGTTAGATAATCTCCATAGTTACCTAGAATTGTTTAACTGGCTACAGCAAAAATAATATTTTTAGTCGTGGCTGTTTTATGTGACAATGATGAACATTTCACAGGGGAAAAAACTGTAAAGCTTCTTTCTTTAATTTAGTGAATATATCTGAAGCATTAGTACATTGTAGCAGACATTACCAACTGATTATACACTGTTGACACAATTCTATTTTGTATTATTGTTATATATATATATATATATATATATATATATATATATATATATATATATATATATATATATATATAGTTTTAAAATAAAATAACCAGAAGATAACTGGATAATAATATTTATGCTTCTAGTATAAGAAGATACATTACATCCCATTCAAAGGAATGAGCAATAAGTCTTAAGAAATAGCACCACTTATTAAATATGGTCCTATGTGCCTATTATTTACAAATATCAGCTGTAAGAGCTGGATATGGGCGAGATCAGGGGGGCCTAATCTGAGCCCCTGCAAACTCCCGTTTTGCATGTGTCACAGTATTTCACAGTAAATCGACACTTCCAGACTTTCGAAGGTTTTGCTTACAAACCTCATTACACTTTAATAACGTTTTAAAGCTTCAGTTCTATGGTTTTCATCCTATGGACCATAGATAGCAATTGATCACAAGTACTCTTTCATTCATATATTTCACTATGAAGTTGTGCAGAGATACCTCGCAATTATGTTGTAAAATGTTATCAAAATAGATACGACCGATTTCTCGCAAACTCACCTTGCGAATCTAACATGAAATACAACATTTCAGATGGTGAATTTTTGAGAGAGTTACTGTATGGTATGGACAACTGAAAAAGGGAAGTTATAATGGAAGTCTCGTTCAAACCTTAGCTCCGGATACGCAGTACCTCCTCACTCCCTGTTATTTAATATATGTATACGTGTATATATAAAAATGTGTAACCCCCTGTGCGATGAACTCCACACACTCACACTGCCCCTGGCTGGTTCCTCTCTAGTGTACTCGACATGTGACTGTAATGGACATGAGTACAGGCAATGATCATAGTTGTGGAACAGGAGGGACTATCACGGAGAGGAGTTTTTAAAAAGGGTTGTGGCCATGTTCAGTCAGATCTGTGCAGACCTGAGTGCTATCATGTTCTGTTGAGGATTGCAGAGAGTGCACACGTGCACGTGGCCATCAGGAGGAGAGAGGTACAGCACCAGACGTGGACAAGAATTCAAGTGCTGTCGGAGAGAATTCCCACGGTGTGCCGTCCCCAACACAAGCCAGCATATCCGGGATTGAGTGGCTAATACAACACTGACACTGATTCACACCCAGTGAAAATAGGAACAGGATTGATTATTTTGGCATTTGTTTCCTGAATATTGTAATACCTCTTCAAAGTAATTTTTCTAATACAATTATTTAAATCTATAAACAATTGAAATGCATTAGGACCTGTATTGGGGGCAAAGGACAAACCCCTCTCTAACAATGATGTTTCATGTGTAGATAAAGGTGAAGATGAAAGATTGATGATATTACTAGCTGTGGGCTGAGCTAATCTTCATCTGTTTTCCTTCTTCCTCTGGACAACTCTCCCTGCTCTAACTCCTCTGCTCCTCTTTTTCCCTGACCAGATGGTCTGTTGGGGCCTCGCGGTACCAAAGAGGGTATTGTTTGTCCAAGTCTTTCCCTTTGGTTCTCTTCTCTTGTCTTGGAGTTTTGTCTAAAAAATGTGTAGATTTTTGTGTCATTTTAGGATCTTTAGATCTGGCACCCTTACCATTGTTGGTGAACACCCCATTCACATCCTGCACATCAGGGGTGTCTCTTCCCTGGATGTCTTCTTGAAGAGGTTCCACCTCGAGGACCGAATATCCACAGCCGGATGAGGAGGCGGTGGGGCCCCGATAGGCACCTTGAGGACCCCAGTGACCTGCCTGATGGGAAGGGGTGTGACCAGACGTGTCTCTGGGCTGATAAAAATTACCTCCTCGTGTACGTGAACCTGAACTGTATCTCCCTCTTTTCCTATAAATATAATTTTGTGTCCGCTTCCAGACCCTCACTTTATTAGTGGCATAATCGTCTTTATCACGATTGAGTTTACTGTCTTTTCTATCAATGACCTCTTTCTCAAAGGTCATGACTCTCTTACTAGTTTTTTCATCAAATTCCTTGAACTCCTCAGTGTCACAATAGGGTTTTAATAAAACTTGAATTGTATCAATTTCTATCTCTAATTCTTTAACCTTCGTGTCTCTAAAATCTATTAAAAGCTTCATTAATGAGAATGAACACCTGTCTAGTGTTTCATTCCATTCTCTGGTAAAATCTTCATTGGTTTCAAATGTAGGGGGCTTAGTAACCCTTAAACCTCTTGGGATAATTTTGCGGTCTACATAAACCTGTAAGGAGTATGCGTCCCACCAATGTCTCATCTCCTCTTTCATTAAAGTTTCTAATTTGAAAAAATTACTCTTAATATCAATTTTACTCTCAGTATCCATATTATCCTCAATGACCACTGAAGAGATGAGGCCACTCCTTCTGGAGATCCTCTCCTTTGCTGATTGCATCATATTTCAGGCACTGATTGAATACCTCTCCCTAATAAGAATATGGGCAGCTGCTTATGGGTTAAATATAAGGACTAACAAAACAAGAAAAAGCAGCGCCTAAATGGGTATAAATGGTGATGAAAATTATATGTGGTGTTAATATCAAAATAACAATATGATTAGTGTCAGTGCCTGGGTGTGAAACAATGAACATATATTCAAATAAATAGCTTAGGATTAACGCAATACAATAATGTGCAAAAAGAAAATAAAGTGAAAAACCAGTCCTTTGTGAAATAGTTCATCAATGAAATTAATGACGTGGGTGCAAGGGGTCTCCGGCTGCTCTCAAGAGGATGAACCACATCCTATGGAATCTGTAGAGGAGAAAGAGAAGAGAGTGCACGCCCCATAGTATAAAACTGTATATTTAATGATGGGAAGGGGGAGGGGGGGTAAAATAGCACTCACAAGGGTAAAAGCGTTAAAAGCATGTCGTGATTATATCACCACCATCCGGTATCTTTGCTTGATTCAGATGTCCGTCAGTCTCTGGATGATGGAGGATCCGTGATCATCAGGATGTTCAGAGCGTGAAAGAAGTATACCGGAATCGTATTGGAGTCCTCAGAGAATCTCCTAGCTGTATGGCCTCAAGCTGTTGGATGCACGAACCGGCCTGTTCATGCGCACACGTGATGACGTAATGTCCGTACGTAACGTATTGCATGATGACGCTCCCTGACGCGTTTCGTCACACTCGGGCGACTTTCTCAAAGGGTGATGGGAAGGGGCTGGACTCATGGAGTACATATACACTATTGGTAACGTAGCAACCCCTAAAACAGCTGAACAGGATGTTGCATTAAAGAAAGCTTAATCAACTGTTGAAAACCACAATAGTGACTATACATATGCAGATGGAGGGGATAATTACCCAAAATATATATGTCGGTGGGCTTATAACAGAAAATGTGTGTCTTACGGAGGGAATTGACATTTACTAATAAAAACAAAAAGATTGAATGCAATGGAATGAATACCACTGTAAATTAAAGAAAAAATATAAAGAAAAAATATAAATAAATATATAATTAAATATATAAAATTATATAAAATTGTACTATAATTAAAGTATATATATATATAATTTGAATGTATGTGCGTATCTCTCTATGGTGGCTTCCAAAAAATGATACTACTGCTGAACTGTATAATGTCTGTACTGAAAGTTCTATCAGAGAATCGATATTATCAGCACACTATATTAAACAGTGTGGACAGAATGGACTAAAACTCTATATACTCATTGCTACAAATCCATTGAATATAAATCAATTGAATAAAAAACATTGAATAAAAAACAAGGAGGTGAATGGAGAAGTGGACATAGATATATCAAAGGCATAATCAATAAATATACCCATTTTCATACCTCAACACACATACATATATATATATACATACATACATATATACAATATATGTACCAATGTGTCAGACACATATTCATATGATATTATTTGAGCAAATCATAACAAAAAAGGGGGGGGGACTAATATATGTGAACTATAAAAATAATATAACTTGACTAATGTGTTAGGTGTGCAACTAATGGAATGTTGGCTCAGTACTGGAAAAGTGTATGTACATGTGAATATGGAATAACATGTGAATATTACATGCAGACACATTCTCAATAAATCCCAATTTTCTTCAGCTATCAGAGGGACAACACATCTCATTACAAGTTATATCAACTGTTTAAGTACCTACATCATTTACCTTAACCAGTGTGGTTGCGGTCAACAATATGTTGGTCGCACCACTATGTACTTGGGTACTCGCTTCCTGGAGCACAGGAGAAATGTCATAAAAGGATTAAATACACAGTGTCTCACGACACTTCAAATTCAGACACAACCAGGATCCCAAGTCCATGACCATCATGGGACTTGAGAGCATTTCTCCTGGTGTTCTAGGGGGCGATCGATTCAAGACTCTCTGTAGACGGGAAACATTTTGGATCCACCAGTTGGGCACGTTGAGCCCTGGTGGACTAAATGAATGTCTTGATGTTAGCATGTTGGTCTGATTTCTTCGGATGGGTATACCCTCCCTTTCTTCGGATGGGTATACCCTCCCTGGTTTCTAATCTCCTCTGCAGTCCTCTGTCATCTATTTGTCCAGGTCTCTCCCAGATCTTTTCCTGATCTTGGAAGCTGGCACCCGTTACATGTGATAGTTCATTCATTTATAACCATTATGTGTTTATAAACTGTCATGTTCTACCAAATTTTAGGACACCAAATCTTTAATATATATCCTTTACAATATATATATATATTTTTACAATATATATCACTTTTAATATGTTAACACATACCACATAGCATATCCCTACACATGTTCACGGTTGAACATAAATTTGGTTAAACAGTTATCATACATTAAATATTCACATGTTATTCCATATTCACATGTACATACACTTTTCCAGTACTGAGCCAACATTCCATTAGTTGCACATTAGTCAAGTTATATTATTTTTATAGTTCACATATATTAGTCCCCCCCCCCTTTTTTTGTTATGATTTGCCCAAATAATATCATATGAATATGTGTTTGTCACATTGGTACATGTATTGTATATATGTATGTATGTATATATATATATATATGTATGTGTGTTCAGGTATGAAAATGGGTATATTTATTGATTATGCCTTTGATATATCTATGTCCACTTCTCCATTCACCTCCTTGTTTTTTATTCAATGTTTTTTATTCAATGGATTTTTATTCAATGGATTTGTTGCAATGAGTATATAGAGTTTTAGTCCATTCTGTCCACACTGTTTAATTTAGTGTGTTGATAATATCGATTCTCTGATAGAACTTTCAGTACAGACATTATACAGTTCAGCAGTAGTATCATTTTTTGGAAGCCACCATAGAGAGATACGCACATACATTCAAATTATATATATATATACTTTAATTATAGTCAAATTTTATATAATTTTATATATTTAATTATATATTTATTTATATTTTTTATTTATATTTTTTCTTTAATATACAGTGGTATTCATTCCATTGCATTCAATCTTTTTGTTTTTATTAGTAAATGTCAATTCCCTCAGTAAGACACACATTTTCTGTTATAAGCCAACCGACATATATATTTTGGGTAATTATCCCCTCCATCTGCATATGTATAGTCACTATTGTGGTTTTCAACAGTTGATTAAGCTTTCTTTAATGCAACATCCTGTTCAGCTGTTTTAGGGGTTGCTACGTTACCAATAGTGTATATATACTCCATGAGTCCAGCCCCTTCCCATCACCCTTTGAGAAAGTCGCCCGAGTGTGACGAAACGCGTCAGGGAGCGTCATCACGCATCACGTGTGCGCATGAACAGGCCAGTTCGTGCGTCCAACAGCTTGAGGCCATACAGCTAGGAGATTCTCTGAGGACTCCAATACGATTTCGGTATACTTCTTTCACGCTCTGAACATCCTGATGATCACGGATCCTCCATCATCCAGAGACTGACGGAAAACTGAGTCAAGCAAAGATACCGGATGGTGGTGATATAATCACGACATGCTTTTAACTCTTTTACCCTTGTGAGTGCTATTTCCTCCCCCCCCTCCCCCTTCCCATCATTAAATATACAGTTTTATACTATGGGGCGTGTGCTCTCTTCTCTTTCTTCTCTCTCTCTCTCTCTCTCTCTCTCTCTCTATATATATATATATATATATATATATACTAACCCCTCATTTTTCTAGGTATTGTCACAGTATGGTCCCTGGATTACCAACATTCACTTCACATGTAAGTGTTCTCACTGATATTAACCAGTTTTTAACTGCCCTAGATATATAAGCACATGCTTGGACATTTTAACCCCATTTGGGGCATTTTCACATAACACTAGTTGCAGTCAGTGTACGGACCTGCCTATGAGACTTACCTTGGCGTTTGATGGCAGGCTTGGGCATTATTTGATCAAAGAATGTAAAGAAAAGTCTCCTTTATCTCATAGATTTGCACATCATGTATACATATTTATTTCAGATATTTTGTTAACCTATTAGGCAGAAGCGCAGGGATTCACTTTCCGTTTTTCAATATATATATATATATATATATATATATATATATATATATATATATATATATATATATATATGTAGCCCTGTGTGGTTTGGGCTATAGGTCTGTCCTCCTCCTGGTAAAATATCTAGTAAGGGCAGGTTTGCCAGGAGCAATCATGGGTTTTCCCCACTTCATGCAGTGTCGTGAGTCAGTGAAGGAAGTGTCATCAGGCTCTGTGTCCAATTAGAGATACTGGGGTGGTGCCTGCTGGAGCTTGCTTAAGGTACTGTCATTTCCTATTTAGTCAGTTTGTCCCTACCATGAGAGGGGCAAGGTTACCCAGACCAAGCTGCCAGGGCTCTGGCATGCTTGAGGCCTCCCCTCTTGGGAGTGTCGGTATACCAATACCTCCTATCCTAATAGAGGATAGGGAAGAGCGGGAACCTCTGTCGGTGCCTTTGGCTGGGAGCTGTGTTCAGGGACATCCTAAAGGGAGACAGCTGTATGACCTGTGCTACTGAGAAAGAAGAAGAGCAATAAAGAGCCACTGCATTTTTATCTATACCTCCTGCCTGAGATTGAAGTATATTGGGAGGAGGGGAACAAGATCTTTTGCAGATATTTCACCCCATACAACTGGGGGCTGCACGAGATGGAGGCGCAGCACCTGTAAGTAAGATTGGGGCACAACCCCAGAAGCCTGTCCTGTTCATCCCCCATACCATCATGTAGGAGACTCAGGGCCCCCTGAGCAGGATTGCACCACCCTAAGACATGTAGCCGGAGCAGTAAATTCCCAAGGATACCCTATGTGAGATTGGGGAGGAATAAGGACTACATATATATATATCTCAAAGGGACAGGCACAAAAATGTCTTATTGATCCAACGTTTTCGGCTTCCCACTGGAGCCTTTATCAAGGGGATAGCCGTAACATTGGGCCAATAAGATTTTTTTTTTTGCTTATTTATGGTGTTCTTATCCCTTAATTATTTTTGTATAGTACCTTATAGGTACTTTAATAGCAGCATCCTCTCCAGTAGTCTGGTCTATACTATTTAAGTGTGTGCTTCAATCCCTTCAAATTGATATATATATATATATATATATATATATATATATATATATATATATATATAAAACATAATACTGAGTTAAGTTATGGTGAGTAAAAAAAGTGACAAAAACCCTCCACAGGAAAGGTATATATATATATATACCTTATATATATACACATATATAAAAAATATATATATATAATATCTATATCTATATATCTATATATATATTTCTTTTTTCTCCTTTTCTAATCTCTGGTTTAGCCACATAATCCATCGTTAATCAGTATTGCTGACTTAAGGAAGAGAGAAACACTCTCTAGAGCTTATCCTATGATTTCAATTATTAGTCCAAATATAAAAGGTATCATCTAATTCTGAAGTACTAATTTATTCTGCACTATCGCAACTGGACTAACATGGCTCTATATATAATGTAAATACAACTGTATGCTCATCTGCATGTCTTAGGCAGGTCTGCAACCCCGCCTTTCCCCATTATCACCCAGCACATAGCACTTCCACTGCAGCAAGGGATTCTGGGAAATGACATGCAAATGAGCACACAGTGCCACTTTTTGCTTCAAAAACCATTTTTAACATGGTTCCCTATAGGCTTAAGCTTGCTGCATGGTCACAGCTTTGAGCACAGCCAGGGTTAAGGTGCATACCCAGAAAACCACCCACAGACAGCTTTTTGTTTTGAAAATTATTTTATTATGCAGCGAATCTTTACAACAAGATTATAACAGTACATAAATCATTTTCCAAACGAAAAAAAAAACCGCGACGTAAACAACGGCGCAGTGCATATCCCACACAACTCACATACATTTTTTTAATGGTTTCCCCAAAAGTAAAAAAAACTGTGACGAACCCGGCGGTGCAGTGCATTTATACATATGCACAGCACCACAGACATGACATATCATACAAACATTATCTCTAACTTTATTGCACAGAAAAACTTTTGGGGCGGGGAAGTAAGGGGGGTGGAGAGGGGGGTGTTTAGTCCTCCTCAGGACCGTCAAAGATGGAATAGTCCTTGAGCAGGCTGTGGAGCAGCCTGCGACAGTCCTGTACCGACATCCTCTTCTTCCCACTGGTCAAACGTTCCCTGGCGAATAGTAAAACGTCTTTGAAACAGCACATTAGACGCCAACCGGCTTCGATTGCGTCCTCTGTGTGTGTTCCTGTGAAAAGTCCGTGGAACACCGAGTAGTACGTGATGCACTTTCTCAGTATACAATCCTTTAAGTCAGTGTCAAGCGCGCGCAGCAAGGCCTGCGCAAAGGGGCAGTTCCAGAAGAGGCGTATGATGCTTTCCTCCACTGGGTTGCACCTGGGGCAGTGCCTCACGAGGCTGAGTTTGCTCTGGTACTTGTCCGCATTCACAGGGAGTCCCCCGTGTATGGCCTGCCAAGCAATGTCTTTGTGTTTGTTCATTAGTCTTTTCGATGCCACATTCCTCCACACCGTTCCAAAGGTGTTGGGGTGGAGACCTGGGACCGATTCCATGATGTCTTTAGCCCTGATAATTTTGTAGATGACCTTGGGCTTCCACAGGTCTGGTTTTTCTCCCTCCAGATTGTTCTGCCTCACGAACTTCTTCACGTCCTTGTAGAACCAGGGCGTGCGCCAGCTGTAAGGGATGGAGCTGTCCCACTTGTCCCACCCCAGTGCTCTCCAGAGCGGCAGGAGTAGGAGGCGGGACATGGAGTAGCCAGAGGAGTCTTTGTCGCAGTCTCTCAGGGTGATCCGCACGCAGTTGCTTACAAAGAAGGCGCGCAGCATAGTGGGGATGTCGGGGATTCCTCTACCCCCCTTGTGCGGCTCTTTGTACATCACCTCGCGCTTTCCCCTCTCAAACTTGGCCCCCTAGACAAAGCGGAACACTGCCATGGAGATCTCCTGGCAGGTTCTGGTCGAAGGCGGGTATGCCTGGGCCACGTACTGCAGGACAGGAAGGATCTCGTTCAGCAGTACCAGCTTCTTCCCCTCAATGGTGAGGGGTCTGAGGCGCCACAATCCGATCTTCTGCTTCACCTTGTTCAGCTGTTTCGACCTTAATGGGTCTCATCAGTGTGGGGTTTATTAACTGGGTATGCAAAGAAGCTAAAGGATGGGCCAACCATAATACTGAGTTAAGTTATGGTGAGTAAAAAAAGTGACAAAAACCCTCCACAGCAAAGCAAATATGCAAATGTAAATACAACTGTATGCTCATCTGCATGTCTTAGGCAGGTCTGCAACCCCGCCTTTCCCCATTATCACCCAGCACACAGCACTTCCACTGCAGCAAGGGATTCTGGGAAATGACATGCAAATGAGCACACAGTGCCACCTTTTGCTTCAAAAAACATTTTTAACATGGTTCCCTATAGGCTTAAGCTTGCTGCATGGTCACAGGTTTGAGCACAGCCAGGGTTAAGGTGCATACCCAGAAAACCACCCACAGACAGCTGTTTCGACCTTAATGGATCTCATCAGTGTGGGGTTGATTAACTGGGTATGCAAAGAAGCTATATTATATATTTTGTGTGCGTGTATATGCATATTAGTGTGTATATAATGTGACAAACGGCTCCCTCAGGTTGCTCTGCCATCAGTCCGGGCTCCCTTTGACACAGGCTTTAAGGTAACCACATAGAGGACACGTACCACAATATTGAATTACTCAGACCTGCTTCATTAGTTCCAGCAGTGGGACTACAATATTTTGACTGAAATACCAAATTTAACAGAAATCAAAATTACATTGCAAGCACTTTATTGCAAGGGCTGCCTGCAATATTGTATGTCAAACACTGTATTATTATATTTCTTCATAATTTTATTATTATTCACATGCAAAGAGCTCCCCCATGTCTAAGGTGGAAAACTCTCTCTGGCAAACAAATAAAGTCACAGGCAGAAGAAACGTTTGCAGTTTCATAGGATCTTGTGTGCGCCTATATACTAACTGTTGTGTGCCTTACAAGTCAAAATAGTTTGTCAGCAGTGGAGAATAAGTGCCGGTACTGTGTACCGGTATGAATTATATGGGATCGAAATCTCCCTGCCTCTCTCCCTCCCTGAACTCTTTCACAGAGCCTGGCGTACACGTCAGGAGAGAGAGGTCTGCAGAAGCTGGGGGTGAACTCCCTGTCTCTCTCCGCACCACCCTATCTCCATTTCCATGCATCTCCGCAAATCTCCAAAAGAGCCGGCTCCGGTAAGTGACGTGGATGCCTATATATGGATATGCCCATATTAGGGCATCTTATGTCACTGATGGGGTCACCTCTGTGTATGGGCAGATACGTGGAGATGCAGGGAAATGGAGGAAGGCAGGCATGGAAAGAGACAGGGAGAGACAAAAGGAAATGGATGGAGATGCAAAGTGAGACAGGAAGGTCTCCCCAGCTGCTGCAGGCCTCTCTCCCCAGCCGGTGCGCACTGGGAAGAGGGGCCAACTTCACCAAGGTAAGTGTGTATATTATTGTTTGTATTTTTTTGGGGGTGGGTGTAATGTGTGTGTGGGTGGGGGGGGCATTATATTGTGTGGGGAGGTATTATATGATTGGAGGGGGTATTATATTGTTGGTGGGTATTATATTGTGTGTATTGTGGTGGGGTATTATATTTTGGGGGGTATTATTGTGGGGAATATTAGTGTGTGTATTGTTTGGAAGTGTTATTTTGGGGAGGGGGGAATCAGTGAGGGTGGATTAAGGGAGCGGGAATGAGTGAGAGAGGGGTCATTGAGTGATAGTGGAGAGGGGGGAGTGTGAGGAGTGGGGGTGTAAGAGAGGGGGCAGGCAATGGAGCGGCAAACAGAGGAAAACGGGAGAGTGACGGGGGAAAGTATGAGAGACAGCTGGGGGGGGAGGAGGGAGAGAAATATATGGACAGAAGGGGAGGGGAAAAGAGGGGGTTGGGAACGTGGAGCTATGAAAGAGGGGTGGAACTCACAAGATTGCCAACAAGGGGGGGTGGCGAGTACCTGTGAGAATTAAAATCTATTATCAACACTGTTTGTCAGGTATATTGACAAAAACAAATGTGCGTTCATGAAGCAGAGATGCACAGACGTAGCCAAACTTACTTTCCCTGAAGCCGTAGCAGAAATAATTAAATCCTGCACTTTCAGGAAAGGTGAAAGCCGTGGTTGTGCTGCGGATGAGTCCGTGTATCCAGATCTGATGCCTCACAGAGGTAATCCCCCATTGCTGGGGGAAGCCGCTGTCACATTCCAATGGCTTCCCCCAGCAGCAGGGAAAGTCTGTCTGACTAGATCTGTAAATCGTGTGCAATATGAAAAAAAAAAGTATGTGTACTGAAAAAGATTGTTAAACCTTCCTCAAAATCGTCCACCACATTGATCTTGGCATAATTCCTAAAGTGGCTGCTTACATTGTTAGTATAGAATTAGCAGTGATTGAAGTTGCTATGTATTAATTATAAATGTTTTTGATGCAGAACAGATGTTTCATTATATACGTTAACAACATTTAATATTTTCACAGTTTGGCTATAAAAAAATATATCAAAATAGTATTTGACATTTACTAATTCTAGTAAAAACAAATACATATAATTCTGTTCTAATTTAAATTGGATTAATCAGATATGCAAAACGATGTAAATGCATCAAAAGTAATGTCAAACTATGGCACAGATACATCAAATGCCATTAAAATGGAGTTGATATCACACTTGGTAAAAAGTTTATAAAGTGTCTTATTACTGTGTAACAGGTGTTCCCCCGCCCTCTGGGAGATTTCACTATTACCTGGTGTTGTTGTGCTGCTCACCTGCTAGGCTTACAGGATACTGAGTGTCCGCCGGTGTTAGTTGGGGACGAACAAGACAGGCTTTAGGGATCTTCCCAATTGTTCATGGGTGCAGCGCCTCCGTCCAGGTGCAGTTCCTGCAGGAAAACCCTCTTGCACTCCCCCTGATAAACTGCATTCTCAGGCACGAGTATAAAACAGAGGATGGTTCTTTATTCTTCATACAGCATACCAACATGTACACTCTTTTCTGTTCCTCTGGTGCCTGGAATCAACCCCTGGAGCTTGAGGCCCCAAGGTCTGTAATTAACAAAGTGCCTCATTGTATATTGCTTGGTGTTTTCAGTGTTATTAAACTGTTTGGAGGGGTTGATGAAGTTACACGCTTTGCACATGCCACACTGGTAAGTCCCTACTATTTTTTTATTATTGAGCCAGGTTGTTTGCGACAAAAACGGAGGTGTTTGGTCTAATTTAGCTGTGCTACAAAGTAACTATTAGAAAGTTAACAAAGATGTGGGCCGTACAAGGAACCCATTAGCATTAGATAGGAGTGAGTCTCTGCACAAAGATCTCAAATCAGAAGTCTACAGCTTAATAAGTAGTTGATCTGCTCTGCCTAAATGAGTCCCTGCATGCACAATGGCACACGGGTAAATATACAAGAGTCCACCTAACTCAAAGATGTGTTGTTAAACTCAGGGTATGCCTCAGCATCAGACAGCCATCACCAACCTGTTACAAGCTTATTAAAGCACCCATTGGCACAAACCAGTTGTAAGCAGTCACACAAACAGTGTATTTAAGCTGGACTGTGGCGCATCTGATAAATCTGAGGACAATTTATGCCTAACACTGCTATAAACAATTGGCTATGGATATATGTGTCTAAGCACCTATCACTACTAGGAGTTACTGAGACAGACAGCATTACTATGACTGTTTAGAGTTGACTCATATAGGTTGATCTAGTAAGGCAATATCCAATACCAGAGCAGTCTTAACAGGCTTTAGACTTTATGTGTATATAAAGCAACAAATACCTCTGATTTACTATTATAATACAAGTAAATGATGAATGTTGATCTAATAAGGTAATATCCATTACCAGAGCAGCCCTAACAGGCTTTAGACTTTCTGTGTATATAAAGGCAACAACTAACTCTGATTTACTATTATAATACAAGTAAATGACATATGTCATGATATATACCTTCGAAGGGGTATACATCCAGTGGAGGATGCCTATAGTACAATTATATGCACTAAGACATTAGTAACTCAGAAGCTCACAGCACAACTAGTCGCTATCTTGAGGTTTTATAGTAGTTTAAGTTTTCCAAGTATTATATTAAAATGTATTTATTTTAATTATTAAGTGGAAGTGAGTGCATCTTCAGTTTCTGATGCTGCTTTGCGGGGACATACTGGGTAATCAGACGTTCCTGCAGCACTTGAATTTCTTTAACAGCCTGCAGATTGTCTTCCTGCAGAGTTCGCTGCTTCTCCTCGGCCTTCTCGAGGTGCGTGCGCAGACCTTGCAGTTGATTCTGCAGTCAGTGCTCTGCTTCAAACTTCTCACCTTCCAAAAGTCTATTTATTTCTTTAAGCTCGTGCAGCTTTTCATTCTTTTCCTTGACGTCGTTTGTCAAATGAAAATTTTCTTCTTTGAGTTTTAAGTTTTTTCTTTTTAATCTTAAATTTTCTCCTTTTTCAGTCTCTGTACTATTCATGGCCTCCATGCAGTCCTCCTTCCATTTACGCACATCTGCTTTACAAATTGACAGTCTCCTGGCGTAAGACTTCCTTCTCTAGGTTGAGGGTCTGAAGCTCCTTCTGAGAGACTTGGAGATCTGTATTAAGATTGACAATCGTTTCTTTAGAAATGTCCAGCTCCTCAGTGAGACTGAGAACCATCTTTCTTTTGTTTCAATTGTTCACGGAGCATATCACAGTCATGCCTGGCATTTTTCAGGGCATCTTCAAGGCTGGTCAAGGGATCGTCACTCACTAGTTCCGGCTCCACTTCCCTGGGATGGTTGGTTGAGGGTTCCTCACTGTTGACACCGGACAGACACTTCTTTGGGGTACACGACTTCTGCCTTGGGCCCTCTGGATATTCGGTTAACCGCGGGACGAATTCTCCATTTTCTCTAGGCTGCAGGGCAACTCGGTCCCCCTTCTCCTCCACAGCATCTGCTGTTCCTTCGACGGTAAGTGAAGAACCGCTTTTCTTTTTCTGCCTTTTTGTTTTGGATGACTCCGTCCCATCAGGAATACTGGGGTCTCCTTCTTTATTTGATACTTCAGCAGCTTCATTATATACGCCAGGCTTTTCTTGCAGTTGCTTTAGCTGACAGAAATATTGCGTGATCTGTTGCTCCCGCTCTTTGTCTTGTCGACCATATTCGTCATCATAGAGAGCAGTCTTTTCTGTTCGTGCCGAGTTCAGGCACCCCCACCATTCTTGGGGTGTTTTGTGGGTGTGACTTGGTTTGGGTTCCCCGTAAGAGATGTCTTCCTCCTTATTGGACTAGAAGGGCCACTCTTCTGTGGGGTAGGGTTCATTACAGGAACGCTGCATCTTGTCCTCCATTTTGGGGCTCTTGGGTGTAGTTTTCTTCCTGACCTCAGGAGGCGCTATTGCAGCTGTTGCCACTGTATTTGCTAGAACCAATTGTGGTAGTCTTACAGGTGGGCATATTTTGCTTGTAGAGGTCGTGGCTCTCACAGGCATCTCTGTAGACTTTTTTCTTTTTCTTGGGTAAGTTTTACAATATCAGCAGTACTGTGCATGCATTCTCTCTCTTTAGGTATACTGGATGTGCAGTTGCTAGGTAAAAACTTCTGTTTGCTTTACACCATTTACTTGCTAGGTGCTTCAGCTAAATAATGTGGTTTTCTGCTTGAGTTCAGTCTCAACTTTGGGTATTATGACATTCACTCTTCACACTTTGGGATACCTTTTACACAGCTCAGCAATTCCTTTTTTCTAGTAGGCAATTTTACCCTCAGCACTTGTATACTGAAAATTCCCCTGCTTCAACACAGTCTTGCATCAATTTTCACACTTTTTCTGCATATACTCCATTCACAACTGGTAGTCCTATGCGTTGTGGCAGCCTATACTTGCAGAATCAGCACCGCTCATGGGTCACCATCTGTATTCACTGCTTCAGCTAAACATTTGAAAATAACAAACGCCTATCCCTTTTAAGGGCTAACTCACTTCTTGAACCCTGACTATGACTAGAAGGCAAACCCCCAATTTCAATGACCATATTACACTTTATTGTGATAAGCAAATAAGGTTTACCTGCTTCAGCAGTCTCTCTCTCTCTCCTCTTGGGATTGGGGAAAAGAGTCCATCTCTGGTTTTGTAAGTGTCAGTGCAGTGCCTGGGTGTGTATCACTTTAACTCTGGTCTCTGGTGCATGAGATTTTTTTTGTTTATGTTGCTCGGACTGTTTGTAGGCAAAAAGCATAAAAAAAATTCACAGCCAAACTCCGGGTTCCTTAATTTCAAGGACCACCTCTCTCATCCCACTTCTAACACCATATGTAGGCGGACGCTCACAGAGGTATGCAAGGGAGACTGGTTATGGTGAAATTAAATAAGGCTTTTATTGCGCCTGTTTCCTTAACATCAGGAAACCATCCAAACAAGGGGTAAACAAAGCTTCTATTCACTTGGAGTATTTCTAGTGAAATACTATGCAATCCATCACTCCCTTTAGATAAGCATGTCTCCCAGCCCCAAACATATAGCATGAAATGAACAGATATAAAAAGTCTTATAAATGAAAGTCTTATCTGTTAGCTAGGCTGCTGTAGGGGAAGCTTCTCTGCTCTCTTGGAATCGCATCCTTGTGTGCACAGGAAATATCAGGCTCCAGGTTAGAATCTTGTCCCCTTTGTCTTGTGGTCAGCTTGTCGCTCAAGACATCTGCCCTTCTTTGGTTCAGCCCAGTTGTAGACTAAGGAATCTCTGCTCTGTCTCCAAGTTCAGCTCAGGTGTGAGCTAAGGAGTCTCACTTCCTGTCTCAAAAGACAGGCTTTTCTAAGCAATCTAATCAGGCAGATGGTGTTTGTTAATTGACTACCAGCAGTTAACCACCACACTGCTGGATTAGAGGCACATTACCTGAACAGGGATAACTCCCCTGTTTCAGGAACATTAATGGAATACACCCTCTTTGGACCCCACTCAGGGATATATTCCACACAGTCCATATAGATGTTTCTCCCTACCCTCCATGCTCGCATGAGATACCATATGTTTTCATCATTGTCATACCTAGAGATACTACACCTGGAGACTACAGTAGGTATTCTAGGACACCATCCCTCAACCACTCCTCTATTTCCCTCATTATGGGCTCAGGAACAAAGGGGTAATCATACTCATGGGACGGACGGTACCTCTGAACTATTATTATTTATTTTTTTACCTCTGAACTATTAATAAGTCAGCCCAGCTGAGTTTGGTTAATTTCCGGCCACAGGCCTGTAGCACCCAGAATAGTGGTTCGTGAGAGGGTTGTTCTTAGTAGGTTATCGTTAAACCATTTGGTTGTATAACCCCTAGTTTAATTTCTCCATCTCTTCGTCTGAAAGTCTCTGCTGTCTCTTCCACATAGAACTCTCTCTCCTCCCACCAATGATCCACAATATGCCCCCTAAACAGCAAGAACCGTGTCCAGTTCATATGATGGACATACTGTACCCTTGAAACATGTTGTTCCGCCACGGCAATACCTTCCCCACATTTGCATTACACACAGACACATCAGACTCGGAAGCCGCCCTAGAGGTTGTTCCCAATCTTTCTGACCTTTCTGAAGAAGATACCTAAAGAAAGGTTTATAGCCTCCATTTCCCTGATATTTAAACCAGGCTGAGACCCTCTCGAATGCAAATATTTCCGACCGAAATCGTTGATAAATTTGGATATAAAGATCTTCTCAAAGGTCCTGACAGTTAGTTAAATACAGTGCTCACAAAGCTCATCCATCCAGATGAGATGGGCTTCATTTTTGACAGACAAGCCCCCGACAATATAATCAGAATTGTAAATATTATACAGGCAGCTAAATTGTCAGATAACCTTTGACAAAGCGCTTCGGCGTGAAACGCGTTAGAGGATCCGCCAGAGCTCCACTTCCATGCCGCAATAAAGTTTTTCAGTCACATCTCTCAGCCTCTGCACAAGTTCTTTGGCGGTGCATCGATCTTTTCTCCTGCGGGAGGAGCACCATAACTCTCACAAGGCCCCTGACGTCACGCCCATGTCAATACAAAACATTGGAGCATTTTGAGGCCTTTTCTGGCTTTAAGCTAAATGCAAGTAAATCAGAGGCCTTAAATATAACATTTACCATTCAGTCACGCCAATAGCCTCAAATGTTTATTTTAATTGAAAAAAAACCCAATATCACTAATGAGGGGAGGTTCATAAATTACTATTCCTCAGTATATCAAGCCAACTATCCCTATATAATCCAAAGTCTTAAAAAAAACATCTTGAGACTTGTCAAAATACTCTATCTTCTGGTTCGGAAGAATCTATGCCCATAAAATTACCCCAAAAATCTTATATTCATTCAGAGCCTTATTTATTTATAAAATGTTTTACCAGGAAGTAATACATTGAGAGTTACCTCTCGTTTTCAAGTATGTCCTGGGCACAGCGTTCTGATGACAAAACATGGTTACATTAAATGAAACAGGGTTACACATTACATTTATAGGCATTATACCTATAACCATTAAAATTAAAGATATACAGGCATACCCCGCATTCACGTACGCAATGGGACCGGAGCATGTATGTAAAACGAAAATGTACTTAAAGTGAAGCACTCCCTTTTTTCCACTTATTGATGCATGTACTATACTGCAATCGTCATATATGTGCATAACTGATGTAAATAACGCATTTGTAAAAGGCTCTATAGTCTCCTCGCTTGCACACAGCTTCGGTACAGGTAGGGAGCAGGTATTGCTGTTCAGGACGTGCTGACAGGCGCATTCGCGAGCTGCCGTTTGTCTATTGGGCGATATGTCCTTACTCGTGAGTGTACTTAAAGTGAGTGTCCTTAAACCGGGGTATGCCTGTAGTTAATTTACAAAAAAGCATGTATAACTTTGATTGGAAAGGAAAGCGCCCTAGAATCTCATGTAAAATACGCACATTCTAGAACAGGAGGACAAGCACTACCCTGCCTCCAAACGTGTTACTATGCTGCGCAGATGGTACAACTCGCAGCATGGTATTCACTACGCTCCTTGAATAGGTGGGTGGAGATTGAAAGCCACTATGCAAGCCCCTTAAATATAGCTGCTATTATGTTGTTAAAGAAGAAAATAGGCAAGCATAGACCCTAATATTACCAACAATAACACATACTAAAAAAATATAGGACATGGTTGGCTTGGAGAGAGGGATAACAATGGGCTAAATGGTGTGCTTCTGATATTGGACCACCCGGATTTCTCCCCAGGTCTGCAGAAAGAACAATTCACATGGTGGTCTGAAAACAAACTTACAAGAGTGCAAGATCTAACAAATGGCCGAGGATAAAATAATTTCTCTGTTTAAACGAGGCTCACCAAATTTCAGATAAAGAGTCCCTTAGGTGTGCTCTGATCAAATATTTTCTGTTGAAACACTTTGACATGCGCTCTCCCAAAAAAAGAACACAATTTGAGAGAATATATAGACTAAACCCACTGGAGAAAGGCCTAATAGCATCTCTTTACCTAGCTCTGTTACCTATCACAACAGAGAGTGAACACCACATCAGAAAGTGGAAAGAGGACATACTGTAGGTGAGAAGCTAGATATGCAGGACTGGGCTGACATATGGAACAGCATAGCCAAAGTATCAATCAACACACAAACAAAAGAGAACAGCTCTAAACTGTTATATAGATGGTACCCTGTCTAAGATATACACATATATCAAAAATCATTCACCACATTGCTTCTGGGGGTGTGGCCAGATTGACACAATGTTCCATATATGGTGGCAATGTCCGTTCATTAAAGTCCTATGAAACGATGTGTTTGACCTAATACTGTAAGTAAGATATTAAATATCACAGTGGTACCTTTGTCATGGATGGCACTATTACACAAAAGGGCTGACAATGCCACCTTTAAAAAGTAAGCTGATAAACCACATAGCATCGGCAGCGAAATGCATTATAGCGGCTGCCTGGTGAGGCCTTATACCTAGAATTTCAGAAATTATAGATAAAATATGGAAAGTACTATCCATGGAGAAACACTTCATGGGTCAGTGACTCAACTGATAGATTTACCAAGACCTGGTCCACATGTATAGAAAAATGCTCCCACACAATTTTGTAGATCAACTCTAGTACAGCTTAGAAAGAAAAAGGAGAAATGTATAGATTATCCGGAGAGGTGCATGTCATATAGGAAGTGGTGTGATTACAGCTGAGAGATATCTGGTGTTCACCTCTCCTCTGTTATCCAATTAACATGTTCCCAACCACTCTGTGCTCTGTACCCCATCCACCGCCCTCCCCTTAAGTTTTTTGGTCCCCACTTTTCAAGCATACTGTCATGTACTGTATATATGAAAAAAAACTTATCAAAAGCGGCGCTCTAAATATACCAAAGTGTGCAAAATATTGCGTGAAAAAATATATAAAGCAGTAATGTTTAAATGGTGATACTCATACAAACACATATGTTGAATGCCGCTGTAACCCGGTGTAGGATTGCTCTCTCAATCCTCGTAGTAAATGGAAGGGTGTAGATCATCAGGAAGCGCAAATATGTGAAAACAGATAAAATATTCTGATAGTGCAGTATTGTGAAAACAATATTAGTGAAAATGTAGTATCAGGTCTATCTGTTTGTTTTCAACTTACAATTTGTGTTGGTTATTTAACTAAATGGGGAAACCTAAAATAAAAGGGGTGGGGATAACAGTCACAGTATAGTACCATATTTTATATACTAGAATAATCACTATCATACTATAGATTATTTCAATTATTATTCCGCTTTTTTTCACTTGTGGCATATATACAGTACATGGAAGGGTGTAGATCATCAGGAAGCGCAAATATGTGAAAACAGAAAAAATATTCTGATAGTGCAGTATTGTGAAAACAAGAAAAAGAAAAACACAAAAGCGCACCAAGATTGAGATATACAGTGTATTATAGACAATTAAAATTAGTAATATACACTTACATGGATAAAAACTTTATTGATCCTGATCACGATCGTGACTTCTATGGTGAGGCAACAGTAGGGATGAAGGGGGATGATTTCCGTCTCTGCAAACAAGCCCCGCGCGCTGGGACTGTGTCTCTGGCTATGCTGCGTTTTCAGCTCCACACGGTTGTCAGCGTGATGGCCTGCGTGACGCGCATGCGCGGCGGATAAGGCCCCCAATAGTAGTCCCGAAGATGCCTGCCCGTTTTCAGTCTTAGATCGTGATTTGTGGAAAAAAGCACTTGTGTGAAGACTGGCTGTATGGGAAACAAGCCAGCAACACCCTTCGCGACGCGTTTCGAATACAAAAGTATTCTTCCTCAGGCGATATCAGGGGCACCTGTTTGGGGTCCTTTATATACCAGACTACTTTTGTAATTGGTCAGTATCAATGAGCAGGCATCCAATCAGATGTTCTTAGAAAAGGGGGATGGATTAGAATCCCTAAACCTGCCCCTTAGTAATTAATATAGTATACAGATAAGTTTTACTAAATTATTGTGGTGGCACTTAGGATAATAAATAAATAATAAAAACGAAAGTGCAACTCACTAGTAGAGATATATAAAGTGAAACAAACAGGTAGCCCCTTCTACAAGTGCAACATTTAAAATATATTTGTTGATATATAAAAAACAGATAAAACATTGTGCTAAAACATACAAACATTACATGAAACAAATAATATTAAGGGATGGGAATAAAATCAATATAAGAAAAAAAGAGGGAGAAACAGAGTATAAAATTTAAATTTGGAAAGGAAAAAAGGAAAAAAGAATTTTGAGGAAAAAAAAGAAGAGGTTACAACTCCCAATCTACCCTCTCTAATGAATGAGTTGTACAAACTATTGGAGAAAGAGACTAAGTCTTGGTTAGAAATGGCTACATTAGAAGAATACATAAGGGTGGGTCGTATCCCTAGGGGACTGAGAGTCCTTAAACCCTCAACTTATAACACAGGCAGTCCGGAGTTTGTCAAAGAATGGGAAAGAATCCAGGACCATTGCTCTTTGGAATTAATGCGATTATTAATTCTAGAAAGGAAAAAAGAAATAATTGAAGTAGACAGCAAAATAACCAAAGTCAAAAATGAGATTCTTGAAGTTCCCTGCTTGGACAAACTCCCACAACTGACCAAAGATATGAGCATTAAATTGAGGAAATCAGAGAATCAAATCTTAATTAATAAGAACAAAAAATTTCTTAGGGATAAGAGAGATTATGCTCTCAATATACAAAGATGTTGGGACACAGTAAAGGAAACCATGCCTAATGGGGACCCTATAATACAAGATATTGATGATCCAAATGCTCTGATCCCAAAGGGGCAAGTACAAACTAAACACACCAACCCCAAAGCTAATAGCAATATCCCTAGGACACCAAGAGACCCTAATTTTCATGCTAGACCTATACATGAGAAACATACCAGACTCCCGTCTAAATATCAAAGGAATGATAACATAGAACCCTCTGGATGGGATCCAAATATTCAGAGAAAACAACAATGGATTCCCCATCATTCAAAAAATAGGAGGCAGAATAAACAATATACTCCACATAATAGGAAACACCCCAATGCCCATAAAAAATATCCCAATACACATAGAGGACATGAAACGGGTACAACGGTCATTCATTTAAATAATAAATTTGAAGTATTGAGGGATAGAAAGGAAGAAACTGAGAATGAGGATTTTTTAAACAGGTTGGAAAAAATGAGGAAATCAATATCCACCTGGGATTCCAACCATCCACCCTTGTTAGGAGTCCCCAAAAAGACTGTAAGAAAAAGACAGGATTCAGGAGAGGAATTAGAGGGAGGGGACAAAGAGATAAACCAACAGACCTCCCCACCAAGACCTGTCCAGATGACCTAACATTAAAATCTAAAGGCATCTTTAATTTATCCCATTTTCAAATAGATCATACGTTAATGAATGTCTTGGGGAAAGGATTATCATTTGCCCCCACACGAAGGGTTAACAACTTTGATCTTTATATAGATCTGCAAAAATTTAATTGAAAGTTAACGTTAAGTAGACATTTTGTATCTGATCATGGGGGCCAAATATCTACTCCAGTTATTATTAACCCCACTGTCGACACACTATCCACTAATGAACAAAATCAGTTGGTGGATTTAATGTGTCTAATGGACGAGGGGTTAACTAATGAAAGAGACGATATATCAATACAGCATTCAGTGTTTAAGCCTAATTCTACATTCTACCCTCACTATTCTAGGGGACAGTATATTGATATTTTTAACAAAATGGTAGAAAAGGATTTTAAAGCATTGGAACAATCACAGTCAACTCAGACGAATTGGAATATGAATTTGACCAGTCAGGAAAGACATGCGTTAAAAGTATTACAACAAGATTCCAATACAGTTGTACGGGAAGCAGATAAGGGTGGAGGTATTATACTCCAAGATAGAACAGATTATTGCCTGGAAGCAAATAGACTACTTTCAGACCCAAATTCTTACTGCAAGCTTCCCAAAGACCCTTCAGTACAATTCCAGAAGGATCTTGGAGAGTTGCTAACTTCTGCTTTCAAACTAAATATCCTTAACAAGCACGAGTTTGATTATCTGTATTGTACGGCTCCCACCATCCCCATTATGTATCATTTGCCAAAGATTCACAAATCACTCACCAATCCCCCTGGGCGACCTATTATTTCAGGGATTCACTCACTCACTGCTAATCTTTCTTCCTATGTAGATTCCTTTTTACAACCACTAGTATCTTCTTTACCCTCACACCTACTTGATACCACTTCTTTACTCACTATTCTCAAGGATTTCAATTGGAAACCTTCATATCAACTAGTTACACTGGATGTCCAAACACTTTATACCTCTATTCCTCACAAAGGGGGATTAGACGCGATTAACCACTTTCTATCACTACATGGCACCTTACCACTCCATCAACGTAAGTTTATTCACGATTCAATTGAATTTATTTTGAAACACAATTATTTTCTTTTTGAACACGAGTTTTATTTACAACTGTGTGGCACTGCTATGGGGACACGTTTTGCACCATCTTTTGCAGGTTTATACATGGGATGGTGGGAATCGTTACACATATGGGGTGCCGATGTATCTCCGCCGCAGTTGATCATGTGGCGGAGATACATCGATGATGTGATTGCCATCTGGGATGGTGACAGCATCTCATTCGATAACTTTGTGGTGGGGTTGAATAATAACCAATTCAATCTAACCTTTACTAGTGAGCTGAATCCAACTACCATCACTTATTTGGATTTGGAAATATATGTTTCCGACAACAGGTTATTTACTAAAACTCATTTTAAGAGTACGAATGTAAATTCTTTTCTGCACCCTACAAGTGGTCATGAAAAAAGATGTATTAATAACATTCCCTATAGCCAGTTCTTGCGGATTAGGCGAAATTGTACTGATTTAGAGACATTTAAGTCTCAATCAAACATACTCCAGGAACGATTCCTACAAAAGGGATATGACAAGACCACGGTTAATAAAGCATTTAACAAGGCACTGCACATTAATAGGGAGAAATTGATTTGTCATAAGAATAATAAGTCGGAACATGATCTATATGTTAATGGTACTGGGAGCGTGGATATACCTACCCAATTAGAGGATGATATTATTGTCAGTGACAATATTACATCTAACGTTGTACCACAAACTGTAAAGCCATCAAAAAATACTGATAAGAAAAAATACAAAACAAGTAAAGAAAATAAGATACCGTATTTTATTACCAAATTTAATAGGTCACATAATAAGATAAAACATATTCTTAACAAATACTGGTACATCTTACATCTGGATCCCATTTTAACCAAATTTTTACCAAAAAGACCGCCAATTGTTTTTACAAAAAGCAACAATCTTAAGACCATATTGGCCCCGAGCCTCCTTAAAGGTAGTATCCCCAATAAGAAAAAGGACCTCAGAGATCTGTTGGGGCTAAAGGGTAATCATAGATGCAATAGATGCAAAATTTGCCCTAGAATGTTGACACAAGACTATTTTAAGTCCAATGTGACAGATCAAAAATATGAAATTACTAATTATATAGACTGTCTATCCACATATGTTATATACATCTTACAATGTGGATGTGGACTACAATATGTAGGTCGCACGAAACGTCATCTTAAGATACGTGTGATGGAACATCTAAGAAATATTGTCAACATTCCTAAAATATTGGCCTCCGGTAAACCATTAACCCATTTGTTGTGTCATTTTAAAGATGTTCATCAGTGTAGTACAACTGGGGTTAAATATATGGGTATAGAACACATTACTACAACTATTAGAGCTGGTGATAAGGACCTACATATCGCAAGGAGGGAGCAATTTTGGATCTACACACTCCAAACCAAACATCCTGGGGGGTTAAATGACTATGTAGAATTGACTCCTTTCCTGCGGTAATCTAACAATTGGTAATGTTCGCTTTACAGTCTGCTTATATCATTAACTATTAATTTAGAAAGCCTTCCAAATTGAGATATATGTATTTTTAATTATTCTTAATCACTATGTTTTTCTTTTCTTTATCTCCCCCCCCCTTTTTTTCCTCAAAATTCTTTTTTCCTTTTTTCCTTTCCAAATTTAAATTTTATACTCTGTTTCTCCCCCTTTTTTCTTATATTGATTTTATTCCCATCCCTTAATATTATTTGTTTCATGTAATGTTTGTATGTTTTAGCACAATGTTTTATCTGTTTTTTATATATCAACAAATATATTTTAAATGTTGCACTTGTAGAAGGGGCTACCTGTTTGTTTCACTTTATATATCTCTACTAGTGAGTTGCACTTTCGTTTTTATTATTTATTTATTATCCTAAGTGCCACCACAATAATTTAGTAAAACTTATCTGTATACTATATTAATTACTAAGGGGCAGGTTTAGGGATTCTAATCCATCCCCCTTTTCTAAGAACATCTGATTGGATGCCTGCTCATTGATACTGACCAATTACAAAAGTAGTCTGGTATATAAAGGACCCCAAACAGGTGCCCCTGATACTGCCTGAGGAAGAATACTTTTGTATTCGAAACGCGTCGCGAAGGGTGTTGCTGGCTTGTTTCCCATACAGCCAGTCTTCACACAAGTGCTTTTTTCCACAAATCACGATCTAAGACTGAAAACGGGCAGGCATCTTCGGGACTACTATTGGGGGCCTTATCCGCCGCGCATGCGCGTCACACAGGCCATCACGCTGACAATCATGTGGAGCTGAAAACGCAGCATAGCCAGAGACACAGTCCCAGCGCGCGGGGCTTGTTTGCAGAGACGGAAATCATCCCCCTTCATCCCTACTGTTGCCTCACCATAGAAGTCACGATCGTGATCAGGATCAATAAAGTTTTTATCCATGTAAGTGTATATTACTAATTTTAATTGTCTATAATACACTGTATATCTCAATCTTGGTGCGCTTTTGTGTTTTTCTTTTTCTTGGAACTGGGTATCGCTGTTGGAGTTCTCTGCAGAGATCCACATTGGAGGTGGGGGAAGACACCTTCAACATCAAGAGCTGCAAAAGATTAGAGAGGAACTACTATTCCAATTTCTTAAAGAGCAAGAGCGCGGACTGGACACTCTTTCTATTGTGAAAACAATATTAGTGAAAATGTAGTATCAGGTCTATCTGCAGAATACTCACAAACGTGAGAAAAAGATGAACACGTAAAGGTATCTTTAGGTGCTGCTCTATCCACAGTGTGATCAGGATAGCAATCTTCACCATAAGGATATACACTTCAATGGACCTTAGTGGAAAATAGAACCAGACATAGTGCAGACTGTATATGGTATTTATAAAACGGTAAGTGAAATACAATGCACTCACATGATATAAAATTTAAAAAAGCATTTAGATCTCACGCAGTGGATCTCAGCAGCCGGATGAATGGTGTCTCTGGTTTCCCTCTGTTGTAGCGTGCATGTCACGGATGCGTCTCACCGAAACCGGAAATGACGTCATCCACTTTCTGAAGAAACCGAGAAGGTGAAACGCGTAGAGTGACGTTTACTACACTGACCGGAACCCCTGGAAGCGGATGACGTCATTTCCGGTTTCGGTGAGACGCATCCGTGACATGCACGCTACAACAGAGGGAAACCAGAGACACCATTCATCCGGCTGCTGAGATCCACTGCGTGAGATCTAAATGCTTTTTTAAATTTTATATCATGTGAGTGCATTGTATTTCACTTACCGTTTTATAAATACCATTTACAGCCTGCACTATGTCCGGTTCTATTTTCCACTAAGGTCCATTGAAGTGTATATCTTTATGGTGAAGATTGCTATCCTGATCACACTGTGGATAGAGCAGCACCTAAAGATACCTTTACGTGTTCATCTTTTTCTCACGTTTGTGAGTATTCTGCAGATAGACATGATACTACATTTTCACTAATATTGTTTTCACAATACTGCACTATCAGAATATTTTTTCTGTTTTCACATATTTGCGCTTCCTGATGATCTACACCCTTCCATGTACTGTATATATGCCACAAGTGAAAAAAAGCGGAATAATAATTGAAATAATCTATAGTATGATAGTGATTATTCTAGTATGTAAAAGATGGTACTATATTGTGACTGTTATCCCCACCCCTTTTATTTTAGGTTTCCCCATTTAGTTAAATAACCAACACAAATTGTAAGTTGAAAAAAAACAATTACTCCTTTTTTGGGGTGGTAATGTCAGATCTTTTGCTTACAGCTCGATGTATCCAGACCACTGAGTCATATATTTAAAAAAATAATCCCCTCACGAATGACCTTAATATATACCATGCAAATTGTATTAAGGTTTGTACTACTTTTGAGCACTACAATTTTGAGGCACAAAAACATCTGAAGATCCTGCTAGTACACGGGTCCCATTGGGGATATGTATCAATGTGGGCCTAAATGGAGCAAAAAACGTAACCACATTGACCAAATACAAGGAATCCCATTAAAGGCAATTGAGGTTTTTGCATTGGTAAATCTGGTGTTTAGACTTTAGTCTTTGCTACAAATCCTCGATTGTGGTGCATTCTTATTTGACCTAAATACCACACTACGAAACATGATAAATAAACTTTCATTACTGTAAGCGTTCATGAATGTCAAGTAAGAAACAGTATACTGTATGCTACTACCCTTGACATTTGCAAAATGCATAGAGTTTAATAATGGTAAAGCCATTATTATATATTTACATTTTGAGCTCATTTGATATAATTCCAGAAATAATAAAATAATCACCCTATTTAATTTAATCCTAAACTGCCGAATTTCAGCACTTTAGTAACATTTTAAAGCAGATGTTTTCATTTGGTCACCTCAACTAAAACCTGGCAATTTAAATGACTACTGAAAAGTGACACCAAGTCATGCGAAAATTGATATGCCTAATTATGCCAAGATAACTCCTTAACATATTGCTTGGTATTGCAAACAAGGCAATCCTGATGCAACATTCTGAAAAAGAATGTACGTAAGAGATGTACGTACAGTATGTACCAAATTACTTCATCAGCTGCATTTTAAAGCCAAAGTACCCAGTATTGTTTAGAACCCTTTATATTATTTCCACTCTTAAAGCGGAACAGACACAATGTTTGCAATAAGAGTTTGTATGCTAATGTAGCCAGGTCCCCTCTGGCTCCCCGGTCCTACGGTTCCCTCTCCCTTACCCTGATCCCGGTGGGGCAGCTGCGGGGGCGATTGCTTCGCCGGGGGCTCCCAGCGGCAATCAGCTACAGGGTGCCACCATGTTCAAAGTGCTCGCGCATGCACGTAGGCTCTCGCGTGCGCAGAAGGTGTCCGGCGACCATGTTTTGGGTTGGCACGCAGAGTCGCACATGTACAAGGCGTCGTGCACGCAGAGACGCGTCAGCGGCAGCCATTACAGGTAGAGCCTGAGCCATTGAGGGCCAGGAGAGCAACGGCACCCATTATAGAGTTGCGCATGCGCAATTGCGATCGCGCACGTGGCCCCAATGTTAAAGAGGTCCACAAGGGACTACATTACCCAGACTCCTCTGGGGACTGCCCTTTCACCCCTATCACATGCCATCAGACAGCCAATAGGGGTTACAGATTCTCCTGCTCACAGGATATGGATATGACTCCCTCACACCATGCTAGTCAGTAGGAGCTGGGACACGGACCGGGGAGGGTAAATATGTGCAGGGAGCAATTGACCCTTGCACTAGGCCAGAGACCCCCCTAGGCCCCAGCTTGGCCCCTACTCATCTTAGGTTGTGGCTGCTGTAAGGAAGGCCCCTTCAGTTAGGGACCTTGCCCCTTTAGTAGTGTGTTAATTTCAGGGACAAAGCTGCAGGGCTGCGCAACCCTGACAAGCGTGGTCTGGGACCAGACCTAGCTCCCTAAAGATAAGAGACTATCTGTATGGTGAGATCACCCAGAGGTAGACCATCCTATTTGGAAGAGGACGCCATCGCTGAGGCTTTGGCGCTGGATGCAGATATATCCTCTTGCTGTTGTTCTGCTGGAGCCCTGGGCAGGTATACACCAAGTGCACCAACTATACACCTCATCCAGTGGGTAGCGCTGTCTTGGGTGGGGTTGTGGGACTCTTGGGACACTTGGGCATGGGGTGTGGGTTTATGACCCTAGGAGGTCAGTGTTATAGAGTGACACTATTGGGATGTAATTGTGTTGTACTTATCTTCATATAGTAAACTGTTTAACCATAGACTGGTGTATGTGGTTACTATATGTGAGTCCTGTGTCAGGGGTTATTCTATACTCTAGGATCCTGCACAGGTGGAGGCGCTGTTATATTGTGAGTATCGTTCCAGGATACACCCCAGGTTCCCATCAGCGGTGGCTCAGGTCTCCTGTGAGCCTGACAGATAATGCACCACTTAAAATAAATGACAGAACATAGAACACAGACAGAGACCAGTGCTACATCCAATGACACAAATACACAGTAAAGCACCTATATATATATCTAAAATAAAAACATATGGTTATTTAGTTTGATTCTTTGGCCAAAGCATCTTAAGCTTGCACACCAAACGCCAAGGTAGACCAAGTCTGTGCAAGTCCTAACACTAATCAAATTTCTTAATAATTTCAAAATAATAGATTTGTCGCAACAAAACTGCATGCAAGGACTGCGTGTGTGCAGGGTGAAATGGAGTGATCCGTAACCATTTAGAAGCAAAGTGGGATGGAGGTGAATTTAGAACCTGGGAAGGAGGAGCCACCCTCCCAATCAGCTGTGACCAGCTGGACAAGATTACAAAACAGAGAAAACCAGTAAGCTCCTATTAAACCCCCAAAGTAACCACAACATATATATATGCATACAAGTGTCAAAGCGGAGTGCTACTGGGCATGGCGATATATACTTAAAATAAAGGACAGAACATAGAACACAGACAGAGCCCAGTTCTACATCCAATGACACAAATACACTGTAAAGTACCTATATATGGTATTATACAGGTTATTAAGAAATTTGATTAATGTTAGGACTTGCACAGACTTGTTCTACCTTGGCGTTTGGGGTGCAAGCTTAAGATGCTTTGGCCAAAGAATCAAACTAAATGACCATATGTTTTTATTATATATATATATATATATATATATATATATATATATATATATATATATATATATATATATATATAGCAACTGTAAATATTTCTGTATATTCATTTGCATGTCTTAGACAGGTCTGCAACCCTGTCTTTCACCATTATCACCCAGCAAACAGTGCTTCCACTGCAGCAAGGGATTCTGGGAAATGACATGCAAATGAGCACACAATGCCACTTTTTATCTCATGCTCACATTACATGAGCAACCCTTAGTCAATGCATGCTGCTTTAAACACAGCTTTTAAGCAAGGACTTGGGAGATGCAAAGTCAGTTAACCCACTCACAGACATGTTTCAACCTTGATGGGTATCATCAGTGTGAGGTTGGATTGCTGACATTTGCTCAAATGAGATAAGAGTAGGTAATCACCACGACTATTAAGGTTATGGTGGGTAAAAAAAGTGACTAAAACCCTCCACAGTAAAGCATAAAGCAACTGTAAATATTCCTGTATATTCATTTGCATGTCTTAGACAGGTCTGCAACCCTGTCTTTCACCATTATTACCCAGCAAACAGCGCTTCCACTGCAGCAAGGGATTCTGGCAAATGACATGCAAATGAGCACACAGTGCCACTTTTTATCTCATGTAATGTGAGCATGAAATAAAAAGTGGCACTGTGTGCTCATTTGCATATCATTTCCCAGAATCCCTTGCTGCAGTGGAAGCGCTGTTTGCTGGGTGATAATGGTGAAAGACAGGGTTGCAGACCTGTCTAAGACATGCAAATGAATATACAGGAATATTTACAGTTGCTTTATGCTTTACTGTGGAGGGTTTTAGTCACTTTTTTTACCCACCATAACCTTAATAGTCGTATATATATATATATATATATATATATATATATATATATATATATATATATATATATATATATATATATATATATATATATATATATATATATATATATTGAGCACTCCTCTTTGACACTTATGCGCATATATATATGTTGTGGTTATTTTGGGGGTTCAATATGAGCTTATAGGGGTCCTGTATGTTTTGCCCTTCATAGTATCAAAGGATTGGGCTCATATTACTTTGCAATAAAGAAAAAATAAAAGTGGCGCTAGTCCTATTAATGAGGTACAATAAATAAAGTCCCACAGCTGGTGTCCCAGGAGGTAATTCAAACTCCTCCTTATATAAGATTTGTAGAAAATAAAGTTGTTCTCCAGCGCGTGGTCTTATTGCTCTTTTCTTCCTTATGTAGACAAAAAGACAACAACAAAAAACACCACACACAAGTGGTATAATAGGCGTCGACACTCAGTATCTTAATCTATAGAGAAGTAGAGAACTTAAAGCTGCAGTTCAGTCTTTTTTTTTTTTTTTACTTCAATAGTTTCATGTGTGCAATCTCTAATTACCTAAGGAACTGTATAGCTGCAGGTCAATTCGTTCTCCATGTATTGATCGGCGAAATTTGGTGACATCATTAGTGAAGGGATCTGTTTTTCTTCTGCTTCTTTCTCTCAGTGGAAGCTCATGAATATTCATGAGCACTTCTGCACTGACATGTGCTAGAGGGAGGGCAGGGCTGACAAAGGGGTGTGCCAGGGCTTGTGAAAGGACATGAAGGGGCAGTGCCTTAGCAAATGGTTGTTAAAACAGAATACAAGAAAATTGGTCTTTCAAAGTTGTTTTTTTCAAAACAGAAAATGCTAAAAGTATTTTTTCAAATCTACCTGGTTGTTGATCTATCATGTTCATTATGTATACATACATTCTGATGACTCCTTACAGATAGATAGATCAACAACCAGGTAGATTTGAATAAAGGGGAGGAGCGCACAATCAAACCACTATAAAGAACACTGCATTACACCCACTATGACATCACTGATGAAGCCAAACCAGGCGAAACTAGTTTGATGTGGACATCCCCTTTTTGGTCTTTTGGAGCCACCATACCTGTGGAGTCTGCGGATCAGCCAACCAACACTGACAAGCAGCAGGGAGCTCTGCGCATGCACGGCACGCTGAAACGGACAAGGAGAGGCACAACAGACTGAGCACGAGTCTGAGAGAGCCTCCCATCCCCGTGGACCCAGACGCACAAGTCAGGAGTTGAGAAAAAGTGACTGAAAAGCAGCTCCAGCAAGGACATTTTTAAAGGACACTTGCAGCAATAGAAACCACCACAATCCATGTGGTTGGTCGTTTGTAAGTGTATTTTTATCTCACCTCCCTTATTTTTGTAATAAACAGTATTATGCTATGCCTCTCTCCACTTTTTAAGGTAACAGCAGAAGGAAAATAGAGGAGTATGCACTACGGGAACAAACACACAGGCAAGTGTTAAGGTCTCTACTTCTCTATAGATTAAGACAGGGGTGAGCAAACTTTTTATGCCGAGCCCCCCTTTTCATCCATAAAATTTCTCGGGCACCCCCTGCCTAATGTAATCAAAATCACATGAAAAACCCCCCCCCCTTTATTAAACGGTATACAATATAAATCCAAATATGTTTAAATACTTACATATTTCAACAGCTCGCGCTTGCAAAATTAGGCTGCGTCCACGCTGCTGCTGAGAGCGGTGACATCACCAACTCTCCAAGCATGAGCACAGGGTGTCCTGCATAATTTTGCAAGCGTGGATCGGGGCTATTTGTGTGTGTTTGTGTGTATTGACTGCTGCTGAGCGCAATTCAAAGTCAATTTTGTTTGTCTCCCCAAGCACCAAGAGAGCGTACGTGCACAAAGGCAATCCTTTGGGGGGGCATTCATCCACCTCTTTGCTACCTCCCTTCCCTCTCACCCCCCCTTTATTTTCTTCCTTCCCCTCCATGCTTTTTGTCTTGCTATCCCCATTGTCATCCACACTCCTACCTACAGTATTATTTATTTTCTTCCCTTTTCAATGTTTTGTTTTCACTTTCTTTTTTATTATTTCTGAACATTCACAGTAGGATTGATATAGTGGCAGCAGACCCTTTCACTTACAGAGGATCGCAGCGAAGCAGGTTGCTAGCGGAGGAGAGCAGGAACAAAGCGCTATTGCAGGGCAGACACCGAAGGAGGGGCGTTTGACTTCACCGTGCTCGGGCGTGCTCTTCCCCGTACCTCCGCAGCCCCTGCGTGAGCGCTCACACACCATCACATGGCCGCCCCTGCACTATTCTGTTCAGCCACACGCACACATCTTTGGCTGCCCGCCCACGCACATCTTCTTGGCCGCCCCTCGCGCACAGCTTTTGCGTCCTCCCGCGCACAGCGTTTGCCGGCCCGAGCACCCAGTTTTCGTCGCACGCCACCTGCGCCCCCCTAAATAATCTTGCGCCTCATTGCCCCCCCAGTTTGCGCACCACTGCATTACAACACACACTCTCTCAATCAATCACCACACACACACACTCACTCAATCCCCCCCACACACTCAATCCCCCCCCCACACACTCAATCCCCACACACACACACACACAATCCCCCCCCCACACACACACACACACAATCCCCACACACACACACTCAATCCCCACACACACACACACACTCAATCCCCCCCCCCACACACACACACAATCCCCCCCACACACACACACAATCCCCCCCACACACACACACAATCCCCCCCGCCCACACACACACACTCAATCCCCCCCACACACACTCAATACCCCCCACATACACTCAATCCCCCCCCACACACACTCAATCCCCCCACACACACAATCCCCCCACACACACACAATCCCCCCACACACACACACTCAATCCCCCCACACACACACTCAATCCCCCCACACACACACACACACACTCCCCCCCACACACACACACTCCCCCCCCACACACACACACAAACTCAATCCCCCCACCACACACACAAACTCAATACACACACACACACACACTTTCACCTGGGGGGCGACATGCTCCGATCCCCCAACCCCCCATGCTGCTGAAAACTGGTGCGGGAAGCAGACAGGAAGAGAAGGAGGGGCTCTCTGTGTGCAGAGAGAAGCCCCACCCCCTCTGCAAGACACAGACACATAGAAGCAGCAGCATGGAGCTTCTGGCCGCCCCGTGCACAGCTCTGCCCGCCCCCAGGTTTCCCTGCAAGCAGCCCACGCCCCCCCTACATAATCTTGCACCCCCCCAAGGGGGCGCGCCCCCCAGTTTGCGCACCACTGGATTAAGATACTTAGTGTCGACGCCTATTATACCACTTGTGTGTGGTGTTTTTTGTTGTTGTCATATTACTTTGCGGTGCATCCATCCTTTGGCTTAAATAGTAACCCCAAATTATTTCAGCTATTCACTGTGTTGTCTTCTACTAAAATCCTGTTATTGTCTAGTGGTTATTAATCTTCTAGATTATTTCCTTTTCCTAGATCCATCATCTGATTAAATTATTTCACAACCTCTCAATTCCTCTTTCAGGAGGAAGACAATTGGCCCTACTATCTTCAATCCTCCTAGATTCTGTTTAATGGAAGCCCCTTTACTTCTAATCTACCTTTACTGCATTAAAGATCTGGTTAAGTCATTTTCCTCCAGGATTTCTTGTTCAAGACAAGAACACCAGTCCCTCCCTCCTTGGTTACTGAAATGTAGCAATAAGAATCACTTCACAAGGCTATTCTTTTATTTCATATATATTTTTCTCCTTTCAGCCAACTCAGCACCCTCCAAATGCTCCATTGACGTTCAAGCTATATCCAAACTATCTACGTATCTGGGTCCGCTTCATAAAATACAATATTTAATCTCTGTCTTCCCTCTTTAAGGCCAGGATAAAGCAAACTCTGTTAAAACTGAGTTAATATCACACCCAGTAAAAACAAACAAAGAGCGTTTTATTACCACAATTATAAGTAGGTATACATCAGCATTGAGGTGATCATTTACCAGGTGTGATATTTGACAAAACTACAAAGCAGGAATTAATGCAACTGTTAATAATGCGTTAATTACTGCATTGAGATCACTTTAATAATATTTCTATCATATCTATTATTACACAACCCTGTGGTAGAATTAATATTAACTCCTTTAATACCTGTGGTTACCAAGTTGTCGGGGATGTATCTGGCGGGTCTTGAACTCTAGTCCCTGTACTCCCAGGCTTGAGCCCTATGTAGACAACAAAAGACAGGGGTGCCCAATGCTACATCCAATTGACAAAACATATAAAGTAATAAGTATAAAGTTTGAATACTTTAATAATAATAATAATAATAATAATAATATTTACTTGGTTATTTAATTAAACCCTTTGGTCAAAGCGTCATAAGCCTGCATACCACGTCAAGGTAAACCAAAATTAATGCAGGTCCTACACTACACTGTGAACCCTTCCCTTTACCTCTGTATGAAGGGAAAAAATCATAGTAGATCCTGTTCTTTGCAGCAGAGTGAAAAGACCTCCCAAGTTAAAAAGGTGAGGAGGAGTGAGCTTTGGGGGAAGGTGCCAACTACCTCCATTACAACTGTTACCAGTCAGAAATTGATTAACACACAGCCCTATGTGCCTGCAAACAGGAATACTGATTATCTGTGTTGCTTTTTCCACAGAGATACTCCCTGGCTGCTGATTACCTTATTTCCGGCACCCACACCTGCTCCCTACAGCCTTTATAGACCTCCCTTTCCTTTTCCCCCTGGTCTGATTTTTGATTTTTTCCCTGTAATCTACAGTAGTTTACTGTCTCTCCAGTACCTGACTCCATTTGGGACCTTAGTACACTACCTGCTTGCTGCCTGCCTCTGACCTTGCCCTGAATCTTGACTACCACTACATTCTTGCTGTCTGCCTTTGAACTTTCTGTCTCATGACTGTTGCTACTTGCCTGCAGCCTGCTTCTAGCCTGTCCCCTGACCACCGCTACCTGTTTACTAGGCTGTCCCAGATTCTGGATTCCAGCCTGACAGTTTCTCCCCATGACACATGCACCAAAAGGGTTAATACAATAACACAACTACACTACCTAACCCCTTGGATACCTTAGTGGCTAGTAAAGCATTGCCATGCAATGCTTTTTTAACTGCTAAGGTAACCAAGGAGTTAACCCCCACCATGAGATTACTAGGTTTCTCACCACCCCCGCCCCTAATTCCACCCCCCACCCCAAACAAATCTACCTCCCATCTAGACTAATGCCCAATAATCCCATTAGTAAAATGTGACCAATAGTGCTTTAGTGATTTTGGATATTAAAAAACATAAAAGACAGGTATAAAAAAATCCATGTCACTGGGGCTACCTAGACCATCTCAATTGGATCTAGATAGCCACATTGGCAAGCAATGGTAACCTGTAGTAAAAATAGGATACATTATCACTATTAAAATACACTCCCTTACCTTTGCTTGGCTGTTTCAGAGGCAGGAAGCAGCTGAAGATGCCACATCTGGTGGCTGAAGATACAAGAAGGGAAAGCAGACAGCATTAAAGAAAAGAAAAAGCAAAGAAGAAATACAAGAAATACTTACTGGAGAGACTTCCTTTAGCAACAGAGGATGGAGGACTTTGTGGCAAGCTGAAGATCCATTGTCGCCATCAGGCTTTGGATAGTTCTTTTTTGGCAATGCTTTACTAGCCACTAAGGTTGCCAAGAGTGGTAGGTAGTGTAGTTCAATGTAGTTTTTAATAAAAGTTTTATTAAAGTTTGGCATTCATTGCCAATGTGGTTATCTAGGTCCCCATTGAGGGCCTAGGTAGCCATAAAGACAATCAATGGATTTAATTCTTTTTTTCAAATCTATTTTTAATGTGTATTTATTTTATAACATATTAAATGTATTGCTTACCGCAGCTTGAAGGTTCCAGGCCTGAATCTTTTCAGCTGAATAGGCAAAATTAGGTTTTGCATCTACGTATCTTTCAAAATGTCTGGATGTGCAAAACATTGCTTATTAATCTTCTCTCACTTCAACATTTCCACAAAACTCTTCAAAATGTACCATATTTGCACCACAGTATTCACTTGGAGCTATGCCTGTCCCAACCTTATAGTTCAAAGTTTTACTGATAACCAAGTCACTTCTGAAATAAATTACAAAGCAACTACCATGCTGTGCATGTGGAACTGGCTATCTCGTTATTACAAATCAACGTGACCTCACTCCCAGGGATTCTAATGTTGCTGCTTGTGTCCTGTAATATTTTCAATCACAGATGTTCTCTCAGCTCCACCCCTTCCTGCACTATGCGTTTCGCACTGCGTGCTTCATCAGGAGTGATGGGGTTGCTGCATGCGATTTCATTGGTGGAGATACAGACCGGTAGAAAGCGGCATCTTGCACAGCTGACAGAGAGTGCGGTCCGGACCATCATCATCTACTCCAGCAGTTGCTTATCCGGATCTCTCAGTCCCTGTTCTCACAATTTTTAACCTATTCTAAGTCTTTTATTTTGTATATACTGTACACATTGTTGTATTAGTATGTAGTCCTTTTGGAGGACTTTTTTTCAATACATATATTATATCATACTGGTTCCCAGTGCACTTTCTGCCTTCTTGTCTTTGTGCTACTTTGTAAGTTCCCTTAGGGGAGCTCATGTCACAGGAGATTCTGGAGTACTCCTGTTGACGGCTGCATGTGAATTACAGTTTACATCACATATATGGGACAGCACCAGCGTGGATTTCCTATACATTTATCCTAATAAATAATAAAAAAGTGGTATTTTTATTTGCTGTACACCATTCTAAGAGCGAAGGGGGTCTTTTTTCCAGACTTGCATTAATTTTGCACAATTCACAAAGCTTAATGCCATCAGTTTTCTAACAAAATTACACTTTCATCTTTAAAAAAGCACCAGGCCTTACTGTTCAACAATATCAGCATCTAAAGGGCACAGTTTATATTACTGAACAAGAATGCAGTATACTGTATAATCAAAATCTGACCTTCAACTTAATCAAATAAACAGAGAATGTGCTTACTTTACTGATGTGATTCATCACAGTAACTCATACACTTTGGGTCGACTTGTTAAATAGATCAATGAACCTATATTATTGAAAGATAATGTGATAATAAGATTAGTTTATAAACTCATTCATCTTTCCCAGTTACTTTGCCTTTCTTTAAGCATTCTCAAAAATGGGTTTTAGGCAGTTAGACTTTTCTAAACATGCCTAAAAAGGTACTCCTTGAGCTCTCTGCTTTGTTTTTTGTGCATTATTCAGATTTTAGGACCTTGCTCTCACCGGGCCAGACTTTCTTTTATGTTTTACTGTTGACTATGTAATCAATTGCACTTCAAAAACAAACACATTTTTCACGTTCTAATCCCATAGACACATTTGCTCAGTGTGACCCACAAAACGGTCTTACTGGAGGGTTATAGCATTGTTTCAGTACTCATCTGTGAAGTACAGGGATTGAATGTGTCCTTAAAGAAAAAAAAAAATCACTTCTTGGCCAGCGTTTATGAAAATGAAAGGGTTAAACTCGTACGCCGAAAAAATGTATATATATAATGGGGTCTATTTACTATTAAAGTTTCCTGCTGCAAAACTAGGGCCGAAAAAGGGTAAAAGAATGACCCCAGACTTATCAAAGACATTGAACCCTGTTGAAAGCAATTGTAGTTTTTCCTTGGATAAATCTTTTGCAATTGTTTTTCCACAGTTTTGCAGCTGGGAGACTATAATAAATAACCCCCAAATGACTAATAAATATTGAGAAGCAAAACTCCAGACAAACAAATATTTTTTTCTGCATGGATTACAATATGTACATTTTATAAAATTAGGAAAATATTGAGAAAAATATTGATATAAAGTCAAGGGTGCTGTGTGTCCTTATACATGCTGAGTGCAGTATAAAACGTGACAGAACAGTAGCAAAAGAATTAATGAAGAAATATTTTTTTCAAAGCAATGTACTTTTGTCCAATCTGGTGCACTTATTTTATTCCAATGTTTCCCCACCTTTGTAGCTATGAAACATTGATAAATGACCTAAAGGAGAACCTAGGGGTTATGCAGTTTCCCAGGTGCAAAACGATGGCAGAACAATGTGCACCCGGTTTGTTAATAAAAATGTTTCCCCATTGAAATCCATTTTCTGTTATGGTCAATGAATCAACTACCATCAGTGGCAAAACCGTTCTTGTAATTTGCTTAAGGACTCTTGTTGGTGAATCTGATGATAGAATTTATTTATTTTGATTTGGCAGATTTACAATTTGGTGCAAAATAAAAAACAAAGGGTGTGCCGAGCACATGCATTTTAAGTGAACCTTCTTTGTCTTTTGTCAGTGAAATTGTGTATATTAATGTACAGTATAGACTCTGTGTTGTGGGTACGAGCTGGAGGAGGGAGCTGTGGAGTCCCCGGACCAGCAGGACGCACCTCACCCCAAGGTAAGTGTTTGTGGGTGTGGTGAGAGGGGGCTTTACATTCTCCGTTGTGGCCCTCCTCCTGCAGCGTTGCGATCTCATGGCGAGCCAACATCACATGATGGCACAACGTCACATGTTGATACCTTGCCATGACAACGTGACATTATATGATGAGGCAACGCAGCTGGAGGAGGGCTACACTTCAAGGAATTGCCCGTGCCAGCAGATAAATACAATCCGCCGCTGCGTATCAGGGCTGAAAAGCACCATGTCACGATCTTGCTTTGCAGCTCAACCCCTGTTTGGTGATGCTATTCTTCTGTATCTTTTTGTAAGCAGGGGGTGTGTGTGTGTGTGTCTGTCCGGCTCTTGCGCATGCGCTGGCGGGGCTGCCCGTCACTGCACAGGCACTGGCGGCAACATCACTTCTGTTACATATATCCGTCACCAAGAAGGAGATTTCTGGCAGGTGTCAGAAAAGAAGTTTCACTTCAAAAACATTTGTGATGCACTTTTAGACAGTCAAAAAAATTCAGGATTTTCAATACAATATCTGAAGGAAAATGTCATTTCTTTTGCATCTGATGTATCAGTTATGCTTCGACAAAATGCTGGAGTTGTAAAAATGTTCTTCGATGATTTCCCTAATGCAATTATTTGGCACTGTGCTAATCACAAACTGATTCAGTTGATAAAGTTGCAGGGTTGAAACATTTACAATTTATTTGTGACAAATTATGTGCACTATACAGTGAGCATTAGAGACAAGCTCTATATCTGTGCTCAAGAAATTACTTCAGAATTGTAATAGCATTGCATATCATAATGTTCAATCCGCCCCTCCGTGTCCTCCATAGGCGGCGGCTTGTGTGACGTCACGTAAGGGGCGAGACTCATGGGGGGGGGGCTCCCTACATATACCGGCACTGCGTGAGAGGTAACTGCACCGACACACTTTATTCGAGCAAATACCCAGTATGTACCTGGCAGATACCTGGAATGCGCCGCTCCTCACCTCTGACAAGCCCCGTTGCGTTTGCCTTCCCAGCCTGGGTTCATGCCTGGCTGACGGGCGGCTGATCTGTTAAATGATAATGATTAGGATTTAATAGGCTGCAATGCTTCGCATGTCTACCAGATGGCATAAATTCATGAATTGTAATGCAGTATATATATATATACTGTGCAGTATTGCAGCCAGCGGGAATAAAATGCTTCAATCCCTGCCTGGAAAATAACCCAATGCACTCGGGCAGAAAACAGTCACAAACCTCAATACACCCGGGTATACCCGAATTCGTGGGACTAGCCGAGCTCGAATAAAGTGTGTCGCCAGTGTAATATACTCTTTGACATAGGGCAGGGAGCCCGAAACGCGTCAGAGTTACCTCTTACAGTGCATGTACACTGTGATGCCTCATCTTTAATAAACCTTGCATCTTTTAAATTGCTGATCCAGCCTCCGTCAGATTTTTGAGTTCCACTCCACAGCAGTGCATTGACTGCAAGCCCATTCTATGGACACAGCACTATGCGCACTATACAGATGCAGCGGCCGTTATTCGAACACTTCACGCAGTGTATACCTCGGAATACCCATGTGATTGCACGCAATTTCTTCCAATCGTACTGCCTTTAGACGCGAGCGCAGACGAGTGCAGAAAATTGCATATTAGTGTTCTGGTTTTTAAACACCTGAAATTGACACAGTAGCACAGTACTGTACACATTACAATTCATTCATTTCATTGCATTTCATTGCACACAATCCATGAAATCCGAACAAAGCAACTGCGATAAACACGTGTGCCTGGGGCGATTGGCCGCGTTAATGCCACGTGGAGTACAGCAGCGCACATGAAAACGGCTCAGTGATTTGTTCGAATAACGTCCGCTGCATCTGTTCACAGATCTCCAACGAATTAGGACGAATGTCTCGACAATGTCAGTTGCTGAAAATGTGTTGCTTGTTTAGCATTAGATGGGTTGCTTCAACTTTTAGGACCGTCAAAGCTATTTGGCAATCATATGATGCACTATGGTAACATTTCAGAAATGCAAGTTCTGATATTTCTAGAGTATGAACGGACAAATATCAAAGTTTAAAGAAGGTTTGAGAATTGCCTGCATCCGTTGAAAATGTAAGTCTGTTGTACAATGTTTTACTGGAGCTTCCTGAACTTTCATTGGAATTACAAAGTCAAAAATGTACTTCAAATAAGGCTTGTTCAGAAATAAACGTTAATGGTTTAACAATAAATATTATTGTATTGTAATAAACGTTAATGGTTTAACAATGTAAGACTGAATGGTTTAACAATGTAAGACTGAAAAAACAGGCAAGTTCTACATGTAGCCATGGCTGGTTTCTGTCTACCAATCTGCCCTTCTCCTGGCAGTAAGCCCTGGTAAACGCAGGGTTGCCAGGACTAATCCTGGGTTTCCCCCAACTAGGCCTATGTGTCCAATCAGGGACTCAGACCTGGTTCCTGCTTTTCCTGTACTTAAGGAGCTGCACACCCCAAATTCAGGAGTTTCCACTACCCTTGAGAGAGGCTGGTCTACCCCAACAACTGTGCAGGGCTCTGTCAGTTTTTACCCCCTCCCCAAGGGGAGTGGAGTGGGAGACTATACCTCTTACTTCGCCAGTGAGTAAGGGAAGAACTAGGACTACTTCTGGTGCCCTTGGCTTGGAGTGAAGGTCAGGGTACATCCTGAGGGTGAAGGCCCTAAGAATTGCCTGCTGCTGTGAATGCTGTAAGATCTGCAGTGTGCCAATAACGTGTGTTCCTGTTTTACTATACATTCCTGCCTGAGACTGCAATCTATCAGTGGAAGGGTAAAGAAGTTCTCCTGCAGGGATTGTCCCCCATATCCCTGGGGTCTGCAAGAGATGGAGGCGCAGTCACTTGAGTACGAATCAGTTATTACTCCAGAAGCTTGTTCTGACCTCCTTCACAACACCACAGGAGACTCAGGATCTACTGTGAGCAAGCAGGTATGCACCACACCATGTAGCAGTGAAATCTCCCAGGGTATGGGGGAGGGGGACACATGTGTTACATACAGTACATTAAAAAAAATAGGAATACATTTTTTTTAAAAATTGATTAACAATATGAAATCCAGAATTTTACAGATGGGGACAATGAAAAATAAGAATTTGCAGATCATTTTGGATTGCATGGAAGACATGCACAGAACTTTCAGAGGATTTAAGGTAGTAAATGAATTAAGATACGTGAGGATCTTAAAAACATAATTGAAGTAGTTAATTCAATACCAGTTTCCACTGCAGAGTGTGAGGGGAGTTTAAGTGTAATGAATGTGTCCATATCACCACAATGTGCAAGTCTTAGGGGACTATTGTATAAGCTTCGATAACCAACTCATCAAGGATTTTGAGTAGTTCTCGCAAAATTTGCAAGGTTGCTATTCAGAAAGCCTCTGATTTGGTGAAATCGTGCAGGGAAAGCATTTCCTCATGATTTCTGGTTCCTGGCCTAACACATCAGGCGGGAGCTGGCCAGAAGCCCAAACTCGCAATTTTGATAAATTCTAGCAATTCTAGTAGCCTCGATAATCTCATTGGGGCTGGAATTGCGATTTTATCAAAGATTTTTCTTGCCAGCAAAAGCTGTCGAGAAGGGATGCGAGAGAGGGACTTAGAAAAATAAATGCATTTTTCCAGCATCAGATTGATGCCGGGGGTCTCCAGAGCCGATACACATTAATATCAGAAACAATTTACCAGATGGGGTTCTGGGAAAAATGAGACAGCACACAGCCAGGGAAATCTAAAGATATTGTATTCAAAACTAATACATGGCACTGCATCCAACGTTTCGGTCATCAAAGTGTGACCTTCCTCAGGGATCGGAGACCCCCGGCATCAATCTGATTCATTACCTTAGTTGCTACCCGCTAAGGCAATGAAAGGGGTTAACCACCAGTGCCATGTTTATTGTGGGTAGCGGGGGTGGGTGAAGGTGGTATTTGGCCCATGGTGGTATTTAGGCCTTGCGGGGGGGGGGGGTGCCCCCATCCCGCTACCCACCCGGTAGGTATAAACACCCACCGCAGCCCAAATTCTTCCACCTTCACCCATCCCTGCTACCCACAATAAACAAAAAAACAAAATACAAACACAATACTAAACAATACACCAATTCATTGCCAGTATATTTATTTATGCCCTCAAGGGGTGCAAAGATAGCCCCAATGGCAAGGAATGGGCACCACCCACTACCTCCAACAACCATTACAGTACAATAATGGGCAAAATTACTATTATCCAGATAGTAATATAGTAATATAATTCCGAATTTCTAAGTTTGTTGGACATTTTATAATGTGTTTCAGTAATATTATTTTTTAAATTAGTTTATTTTTGCCTAATTAATCAATTAATTAATTTTAGTTCAAAAATCCAAGTTCCAGCACTGCGTGTAGGCACAAATAGTCTTATCACAACAAAGTCGCCAAATTATCTACGTAGTTACCAAGAAAACTTTGGCCGTTAAATGTGATATTTTAAATATTTTATAATACCAATTGTTAGATGTTATGAATAACGCATAAAAGTGATGAAAGTGACAAAACCATAGCGTCATGTTGAATGCCTAATTAATTCAATTTAAATATAAACATAAGTATGTGTATTGAAACATCCATGCTGCGTCAAATACATTTTTGGTTAATAGATATCAACTTAATTTTGCACTAACAATCTATAAAGACATTTTACGGTATAGACTAAGTTCAACTCAGCGGATCAGGTCAAAAACTGAGCCACCTGGGCTGAAAATGGTCTAGATTGAGAAATGTCAAGTGAGTACATAGGCGCACACGAGATTTAAAATGAGATTTGGGAGCCAGTTTTGCACCAGAAAAGCCATGTGCCAAGAACCTAAACCCCTCGGTGTTCGACTAAAAATTGCCTATTATTTTTAGCAGGCAACCACTTTTTACACCGTGTTAAAAAGGGTATATAATCATATTTCTTATGAACTTCACACTTCATTCAAGCTGTAAATAACTTGACATTTGATTTTATCTGTTTCTAAAACAAATCTTCCATATTTAATGCATAAATCACAGTTCATCTTTTCGAGGTACAGTGCATATTCAATTCATTCTCAATGGAACACTGCTTAATGTTTTAATATTTGTTTTATAATTGCAGACATAATTATCAGGATTTTCAAGGGTAATAAAAAATGTAATGCGTTGAACTCTACAAAGACAAATATCAAATAACATACATCCTATTTCTGATGTGAACATGTTATTTAAAAAAAACAATCTTGCAGTAATCCCAATGTCACATGACCAGATATTTAACCAGCATTAAATAAATGCATATAGTTTTGGCTTCTATAAAATACTTTAATTTATTCATTAGCATAATTTTATCCCTATATTGGAAAATACTGTAGCTTTTATCAGGGACTTATGACTTGCAGATGTAGCATTAGTAACCTGTTAACACAAAAAAATAACGTGTGTGTGACTTAGTGTCCCATCCATTGCCATACCACTTGTGTCAATAATCAACTCTATTTTGTCTGCAGGCCATATCACCAAAACCTGGAAAACTGCCAGAGTTGTCCCAGTCTTCAAAATTGGGGACAAAAACACTGTCTCAAACTACAGGCCAATTGCTCTTCTCCCAATAATTGTAAGGAATCCACACCTCAGTTTACTGCTTACCTTACCTCTAAGACTTGTGCAGTCCTGGAGAACTGCTCCTGATATTCACTGCAGCTCCACCCTGGGTTCACTCATTAAAGCTATGCTGTCACACGCCCCTTCTGCTATTGGTTCACTGACCTTTAAAGACAGCCTTCCCACAATGCTCCCTGCCGAGCATAGTCCTTCCTGGATGTCACAAGTGTTCTGCCATAAGCCCTTGGCTTGTCTGTGTATGTATTAACCTCTCTAGTTGTTATTCCCTAGTTCCTGAGGCCTGCTGCTAGTCTTCATGCAGGGGCCTGTATTTCCTGATTATCCTGTGTATCCTGAGACCGGCTGCTAGTGTCACGCAGCGGTCTGTTCCTGTCTCCTGTGCTGAAGCTGAGTACTCTCCTTGTTGACTTCAGCTCCCTGTTTCCTGAGACCGGCTGCTAGCCTCACGCAGCGGTCAGTTCCTGTCTCCTGTGCTGAAGCGGAGTACTCTCCTTGTTTACTTCAGCTCCTTGTTTCCTGAGACCGGCTGCTAGTGTCACGCAGCGGTCTGTTCCTGTCTCCTGTGCTGAAGCGGAGGTTTCCCCAGTGTTGCCTTGAGCTCCCTGGTTCCTGGGTTCTGCTGCTCATTCTCTACTGCAGAGGCCTTGTCCTGGTTCATGCGCTGAAGCGGAGGATTCTCCAGCCCGCTCAGGACTCTTGCGCTGAAGCACTGATCTACCACTGCTGCCTGACGGTGTGCCCACCCCAGTCTACCTATCACTTCCTGAGACCAACACCATGGGCCATGGTCGCCGCACGCGCAGAGTTCACTCCCGCGCTCCTAAGCTGAAGCGGGGAACTCCTGACTACCTGTTGCCGAACTCCTGCTTGAACAACGTTTACCCTGATGTCTCCAGTCCTGACCCTGGCTTGTCCACTGACGATGCTGCCTTCTCCAGTCCTGACCCTGCTACGTACGACTACGAACTGCTCAATCCAGATCAGCCTGCGCGGTCTAAGGTCGGTGCTTATACAACCCCACCTCAGCCCCGTGGTCCGGTCAAGGTTTGTGGCGAGCACAATCGTGACAGTATGCTCGGCCCCACAAAACCGGACCGCGCCGTGGCGGGGGTTGGTAAATTTTTTACTGTACCTATGTCCCAGGCTGCGGACCAGTCCCTGTTTGGAAGACCATACCTGTTTGAGAGACTGCCTCCGCCTGAGAGTGAGTTCTTGTATAAAGGTTTAACCCCTCTGAAAAGACTTATTCGTAAAGAACTCCTTACTAGATCTCAGCAATTTAAAGAGGAAAGAAAGACCCAACAGGTCCTGTCCTCCCAAATGCACCTTGCTATTTCCACCCCAGATCGAAAGACTCTAGATCAGATTCTAGATGCCGCCCGTGTGTTATACCAAGATTTTGACCTAATCTTAAGTGAGCGGGACCCTCTTCTCGCTGCCTACGCACTTTCTAATCACAATTTCTATGCTGCCAGTCCTGTTACTAAACTCGTGAGGGTACCACCCCTTCCTAAAGATTACCAAGTCACCCCACTATCACTGCCCCCTCAGGTTGAAGCGGCCACGGTCCCTAGTCCTGAGTTAACCTTCCTGGGTTCTGTCCCTGAGGTTATTCCTGTCTTAACCCCTGCTAGTCAGGCCTATGACTTCCCCACTGTAAATCCCTGCATTTCTCAGGTCTGTCTGTCTCTCTCTCAGTGCGAACCCTCTTTGCCTTCACTTACTAACTTTGAATCTCCCATTCCAGCCCTTGAGGTTTTTCCTGCTATAACCCCTGCTAGTCAGGTCTATGAGTCCCCCACTGTAAATACCTGCATTCCCCAGATCAGTGTCTCTTCCCTAGCACTAGAAAATGAACCCCGTTTGTCCTCGCTTTCTAACTTAGAACTTCTAAGCTCTGTCCCCGAGGTTATTTCTGTTTTAACCCCTGCTAGTCTGCTATTTGAGGTCCCCATTGTTAACCCTTGTATCCCGCAGACTAATGTGAGGTCTCTAAGGCATGTAGCTGAAAACCCTATGTCCCCACTCTCGGAGACTAGCGTATCTTTTCCTGATTCTCAGGTACAGCCTAACTTAACCCTTGAGGTTTTTCCTATGTTAACCCCTGCAGGTCAGCCCTATGAACCTTCCTTGGTAAATCCATGTAGTCCGCCAGTCAAGGATACCTCCTTAGCTTTAGAGGATGAACCCCTTATGTCCCCTGACTCAGCTAAAATTCTCAGGGCTACGCCCCCTGAACTTTCAGCAATAATACTGGCTCCAGTTAAAAGTATTCTGGAACGTTTGTTTCCCTAAGCCTGTTCGCAGAATCCCCACTCCTAGGTATGTCGCTGACCCAGTCTGTCACTCAGAGAGCTGAAATCCCTGCTTCTGAGCATAGACCCCTTTTCGTGGAATCTGTAGTCGTTTCTGATGTCCCAGACACACTTTCCCAAATACCCACTTTAGAGACCAGCACAGTTGTGGTTGCCCCCCTTGTACTGTCTGTGTTCTCCTTTTCTCAAAGCTTGGGGTTAAAAGCGTACAGTGATCATTATGCCCCTCCTGGGGTTCATGTGGGGTTCCCAGGAATGTTTGCTGACACACTGGTTTCACTCAGAAGTGACGCTTTTTCATATGTGCTAGCTAGAAGCCAGTACACAGTTTCCCCTCTCTCTGAAATTTGCCTTGTCGGTCCTGATACTCTGAGAGGTAAAAACCTTCCTTCAGATTCAGAATCTCTTCCTATAGAGGCGAGCACAATCGTGACAATAATATCCAAAGTCATGGAAAAATGTGTCTACTCCCAATTAAGCGATTACTATATCAAGACAAATTTATTAACCAACTCCAATCTGGATTTTGCCTAAAACACTGTACAGTAACTATCCTTCTAAATGTTTGCAATGAGATTCTGCAAAGGTTTTTGATACTGTTGATCATATTATCTTGTTCTAGTGCTCTGGAATAGGGGAGCATGCTTTAAACTGGTTTCACTCTTAGCTATCGATATATCCCAAAATATGTCTCTTGGGCTCTAACTCCAATCCCGCAATGCTCTGTTCTGGGGCCCCTACTCATTTCAGGCTTCATTAATGATTTACAGCCTGTAAGGGAGCTTCAATGCACATGTATGCATGCAGATGACACAATATTATATGCACACAGCCCTAGCCTCTCTGACCTTGGACACGTACATCAATCTGATTTTTCAAAACCCTGTGATGAAGCATGGAGTTGCGAAACGCGTAGAGGTCATGTGAGGCTGTCCAGCGCATCCGCCCATTGGCTGGTGTAAGACAAACAGGAAGTTCGAATGGATGGGATATAAGCTGTGTGACTGTGCAGTCCGGACTTTATCAGCACACTCCACGGCAGCTCCGCTCTAGAACTACTTACCCGCCCCCCTCTCTGGTTCTGTTTATTCATCTTATTTTATGCATTGCTTAGTTGTATGATTTAACTTATTGCAGTAATATTGTTGTTTCACATTGTCTTGTCAGTAGCTATTGCTATCTGACATATTAGTTTTATTTGTTGTTTAGTTATATATATGATTATTTACATATATATTTTATTAAAACTTTATTATATTTTAAAATTGAGTTTTATTCATTTATTGGTTGATAGACCTTTGCTTTAGGTCCTCTTTGGACTCTACACAGATTGTTGCCATATATTATTGACCCTGGTGTTCTGTGTGCATCCTTCTTATCACTTGAAAACTAGACTTCCCAAAACAAATTGTTTTAAATACTGACAACACTGAATGATTGTATTTGGGACTATGGCTACATTTTTAAAGCTACCAACAACAGAAGAACAGGTCAGAACCAACTATAACACCTGTCTAGCCCCTTTCACTAGTTTTAAATATATGGTCATATGGTCATATGGTTTGACTCCCATTTAACTTTTGGGTTGCAGATTGATAATCTGACATTCAAAACCTAAGCCAAACTAGCTGTACTCTATAGCGGGGTGCGCAAGATTTTTCTGGGGGGGGCGCGGGCGGTTGCAGAGGCCCCCCACTCTTCCCCAAGGCATTTACATTAAATGCTGGTGGATCGTGCAATTTCACTTACTGGGTTATAGAGGATTGATGTTGACGCGTCGCCATAGCAATGCAGCATCAAATGAGGAACATAACGTCACATGAGGCCGCGGTGTCATGTGACGCTGGCAAAAGAGGTAAGGGGGGCACGAGCATGGAGGGCAGCAGCTCAAATAGTTTGCGCACCTCTGCTCTATAGGAACAAATCTTACCTAAGCCCGCTGGTCAGAAAGCGCATCGCACAGTAGATGCTAATGCCAATTACAGACTATGGGAACTAAACTAACCATTGCAAACAAGAAACCTCTCAACACAATATGCAGCTTTGTCCTACAATGTAACTACAACACTTATTAATGTGAAATGCTCAAAGAACTAGATTGGCTATCGCTTTAGTCTTGGCACAAAGTTTTTCCTGTCTTGCCTTGAAATACTTTCTGTGCAAGCTACCCGGCTATCTGAACAAGCTCCTTACCCCTACTTCACGCAGCACTTATCCCCTGAGATCTGTCTCCAAAAGACTGTTCACAGTCCCAACATTCAACAAGGATCTAGTCGCTCCTCCTCTTACCAAGCACCTCACCTATGGAACAATCTACCAGAGACTCTCAAAGTCACCACCAGGCTAAATTTGTTCAAGACTTTAGCTGTCACATTTTAATCTTGTATTATTTCCTTGTAAGACATTTTTATAAATAAAAATAAATAAATAGAGATAAAACGCCCATTTCCATTTCTTTCAATGGAGCTGTGTTTTTTCTTATATGTAATCCATATCCCCCCCCTAGACTCATCTGACATATCTAGGGTGTGTGAGGGCGGATTACATGTACTTAATGGTGCGTACCTGTGTGGAACAGGAGAGCCTGAATCTCCCGCGGTGGTGTGGGGGATCACAGGACCAGGCTTCTGGGGTAACAGCCTCCATGCTTTAGTGGTGCAGCGCCTCCATCCTCTATACTCCCAGGGATGTGGGATAGGACCTGTATAGAAGAGTGAACCCTGGTCCCAGGGTGGATGCTCCAGAATCACACAACAGTCTTTGATATAAAAAGTAATGTCTCTCTTTATTGGTCAGATCAGCGCCTCCAGCAGAAGTGGCGACAAGCAGCCACAACAACAACAGCAATGTCCTGCTTATCACTCGACCCTCCGCTCTGTACAAGTCTTTCCTTCTCCCCTTCCCTCCAAGTTTATCCTCAGACAGGATGATCTGATCTGGGGCGTCAATACCCCCCTGCCCACCTCAGAGGATATCCTCTGGGTGGGGGATGGATTCTCCCCATCACCGCAGCATCGGGGTGAGGGGCATTGGTCCACCTGAACTATGGTGCTATCAGCTCTACTCAAGGTGGCTGAGTCTCTCCTCTCCTCTCACTTGCATGCTTCAAGCTCAGACTCTGTTTCAGCTCTAACTCCAGCACTAACTGAACTGTACTCCACGGCACTGAACCCTACTGAACCGTACTGAGACGTACTGAGCCCCCAGACTACCAGGAGCAGCCCACTAAATAGAGACAGCCCCGCCTATCATGATGTCAGCAGGCCCCTCCCCTGTGTCTCTGCCTGCACACAGAGTCAGGGGGCATACCTCCACCAATCAAGTCAGGGCTTGAAGCGGGGGAAACCCATGATCACTACTGCCTGCCCTTAACAGGACCACAGTAGGAAGGAGATAGGTATAGCCGGTGCTATTTACAGGGGGCTACATATATATATATATATATATATATATATTAATGCAACACATTCCAGCAACATGAGCAGTAACGCCTGTTACTGTACATCTGTAATTCACCAAGATAATAGAAAAAATTATAGTAGATTAGTAAAAATTAACACAGAATTTTGGACATACTAAGCGTTACTGGTGCATCAACACAAACATTGGGGTAATCATGTCTTAGCTAAAGAACATTTCTCCTCCTAACTGTGTCAATGCTGCACATGTCAGTTGATGGAACTGAATGATACACAGTTCACTGTTTATCTGGTGTTGTGTATACAACTGACAGTGTTGTTAATATTACTTTGAATAGCAATCACTCTGAGATTACTGATTATTGGCCCAGGTAAGTAATCAGTAACAGATTAATGATTATGCTTCCTTAAAGCAAACTTTTTGCCATTATTTTTCAATTATTTTAGCACCAAAAACGATTAATCTCCCCCAAAAATGTAAACAGAAGTGTCATCACTTCAAGTGTCTATATTCACACCGGAAACCCATAACAGGGTGAGAGGGCAAAAAAAGCTTGGATGTTACAGTTTGCTACCTTTTAACATGACAGAGAAAGATTTAACAAAGCTATTTGCTGGCCGTCTTCCATTCTATCCTAAGATTATCCATTTATTTTCATCTGAGGAAGTGACCTATCTGGACTTTTAAAATTCTTCTATAATAAATAGGGGAATAGTTTGACATCAAAATGACTGATAATTTAGCCGCCCATTAAAACGGTCAATAACACACATCCTGCAAATAATGTACAAAGATTTCTCCAGGCTAAACACAGCTTATAGAATTCTGTAATACACATGCATTTAACTATTTTCCAGTGTTAACCCTGTCCATCCAGTGCTGCATAACTAGCACCAGTGCTATGTCCACACAGATAAACACAAAGCAATAATATCAGTCATAATTTGATGTGAAAGTGCAATAAAATGACTATTTTCTTACAACTGGTAAGTAGTATTTTTTTTAATCTTTATTAACATCCAGTTTTAGATATACATTCTTCCTTCTTATACCAGGCAACTTTTCTTTTTCTTTTCAGTTAATATGCGCTATATCTATTTGAGGATGTAATCTTTCACTACTTTCAGAACCAAAAGGGTTAATCTTTAAAGTGATAATCAAAAGCTATTAAGCAGAATTATTTTTATTGTCCAATGTGCGTTTCCTATTCCTCTCATTTACATATATTCTATGGTGGTACAAAAAAATGTTGCTTAGAATGATAAGGAAACCGTGCTCCCCCACACTGTACCACTCTCATCAAAAATCCAAGGTCAGTCTGTCTCTAACATTACTCAATATAATGGAATGTTTGCGAAGAAAATCTAAGAGAGAACTGAAAGAACAAACGTCTGTGTAAGAGCCAAGGTAAGCGAGAGATTGGTTTACAAATGTAGTCAACACTGAAGCTAGAAGCAATACCACAGTCAATGCTGTCAATGAGCCATTTGTCTAAGATAATGTGACTTGGCCCGCTTTTGTTTTGGTTTTCCCCATTATGCAAAATTAATATCTAATAAGGGGACTTTTACTTTAAAACCTTACATCTGTATTTCCCTCTTTTTCTTCTTTAATCAACAATCACTGTAAAATAATGTTTGTTCTTTTAGTATTGTTGACCATTCATTAAAATGAACTTCCTTTCCTGCTCAGATTTTCTGTGTATTTCTTTTAGGAAAATGCTCCAAGAGCATGTTAAATACAATGTGGATATATTTTCCCTTTACTTGTAGTGGGCTCTTTGTTACTTTAGATGTTAAGCACCTGACATACATTTACTCCTATACCTGTAGGTTTATATATCCCTCAGCAAAAGCAGATTTCACCAGGTGCAAAGACCAAATGCAGAGATGGCTATGTGTCACTCTATGGTAAAAAAAAGTCTGATCTCTTTCATGCGCCTCAATCGCTTAACTAGTGCTGGTTAAAGTTGATTTCCATGATTTAATACATTTGTGTGGCTAGTATTATTCTCTTGAGTGAGTGTGCCAGCTTATGTAAGTTTTTTGTATATCAATATATATAGTATGTAAGTTAAATATTGATTTAATTATGCATTTGTTTTAATAATTATTAATACAGTTTGGCATATTTTCAAACTGGCCTCCTCATTTTTTACTGTTTAAAATGTTATTGAATATTGAGGTCTTCCCTTCATTTAATTGTATTTCATTGCTTATTTACCACAGAGTTAACACAACTTTCATGTATGCAAAGGAGCTGCATATTGCAACCTGTTCATGAATAAATAATTCTTAGTGAATACGGCAGTAATTCAAATTAAGATAGTTGTGATCCCATTTTGTAATAAAGCACTTAAAACAGCCTTTTGTGAATCTAGCCCAACGTATCCTGGTTGCAAAGCAGGAGCAAAAATAGGTCATCATATTTATCAAAGCAAAATATTCCATCGATCCTATTGGCCCTTATTCTTTGATAACTCTGGGGACATTCTTTTGCAACAGATTTTCCAACAGGAGAGTTTGAAACCCAACTGTAAGGCCGCTATCCACGGCGCCCGCTGCGGCTCTTACCTCCGCTGTCGGGACGCGCAGCACCCGGTCACGTGGTCCCCCTTCTCTCCCGTCTCTTCCTGCAGCTCCTGCTGCCCATGCGCGCCGCCATGGTAGACCCGCGTGCGCGCCTACAGTGCCTGCTTTTCCTCCCAGCAAACTCAACCCGCCCCTTCCGTCGCGCGCATCGCGCGCACTACTATGTCCATCTCCACTGCCGCCAATGTATTTGTTCCGTTCCCACCTGTCCTGAATCCTGCCTCAGCCTATCAGCGCTCTACGTCCATCTGACATCACCGCTGGAGGTTCTCATTGGTTCCTGTCAGTTTATAGTGCTACCAGCCCAGAGCTGATTGCTGAGCATAGTCAGTCTCTCTAGTGGTGCTTGCTACAAGCTACTTCGCAGTCTGCTCTTGTCTTCCGTTACAGACCCTAGCTTGAACCTGGACTCCCGATCTCTGGCACCCTCGAACCCCGGCTCGCCCAACAGACTTCTACCTTCTCCTCTCCTCGACTTTGGCTTTGGACACCGACTACTCTTGATCTCTCCAAACCCGGATCTGGCATGTACCTCTACCACTCTACACTCTCCTGTCCCGAACCAGGCTATCTACACGACTCTGCTAACCGGACCCGCTCACGCGTCTATAGGGCGGTGGTTTTCCTGTATCCCCACCTCGGCCTCGCGGTCCAGTCCGGTTTGTGGGGAGCACTCCTATATTCCCGTGACATTATGCTCAGCCCAACAGACCTGGACTCCGCCGAGGTGGGTCGACGCTTAAGCGAACACGATGGCCTGTTCAAGGAAGTAGAGACTTGTCTCTCCCAAAATAACCAGCGTATGGAACTGCTCCAAAACTCCCTGGGTTCCATTTCAGAGCAACTCAAATCCCTTCTGTCCTCTCCTGAGACGGCTGCCGCTCCTCCTGCTCCTATCTTCTCTCCGCCGGAACCTCGTCTACCTTCTCCCAATCGCTATTCGTGAGAGCCTTCAGCATGTCCTGGCTTCCTGGGGCAGTGTTCCATCCAATTTGAGCTTCTACCCTCTCACTTCCCTACTTCTCGTTCAAAGGTCGCGTACATTTACTCGCCGATGACGCCATGGCCTGGGCTACACCCATATGGGAGCATCGCCCGGATCTGACTTCCAGCCTGGACCGGTTCTGTGCTGAATTCCGGAAGGTGTTCGATACACCAGGTAGGAGGGTAACTGCCGCTTCTTCTCTCCGCAATGTTTCGCAGGGAAATCGCTCAGTGGCTCGCTACAAACTGGAGTTTCGCAATATTTCGGCAGAAACAAGGTGGAATGATGAAGCACTCGCCGCAGTGTTTTGGCAGGGTTTGAATGACTCCCTCAAGGACGAGCTTGCCGCTCTGGAGCGCCCTACATCTTTGGAGGAACTCATCGCGCTCTGTATCCGTATGGACCAGCGGCTCCAGGAGCGAAGAGCAGAGAAGGGAAAGCAACAAAAAGGTACTCAACCCACCTTCTCCTCACATACAGCTCCAGGGGAGCCCGTAGCCGTATCCTCCGAAGAACCCATGCAGCTGGGTGGAACTCGCCTTTCATTAACGGAAAGACTACGTCGCCGTCGGGCGGGACTCTGCCTTTACTGCGGAAATAGTGGACACCTGGTGAGTACCTGTCCTTCCAAGTCGGGAAACGCCAGCCCCCAGTGAGTACTGGGAGAACTACACTGGGCATGGTCACCTCTCCTTCCTCTCCCAAACTACCATCCAAGATACTTCTTCCTATAACCCTATCAGGGGACTTTGGGGACATCACCACGAGGGCCTTCCTAGACTCCGGTTCTGGTGGGAATTTTGTCGATCAATCTTTTGCGGAGAAGAACCAGATTCCTCTGGTAGCCAAGGATTGGCCCGTAGGCCTAGAAGCCATTGACGGTAGGCCTTTGCAACCTGCATTTATTTCACATCAGACCATTCCCCTCCGTCTTAAGATGACAGGACACCATTCCGAACAAATTCAGTTGGATGCCATCCACACGCCGGCTGTAGACGTGATATTAGGTCTTCCCTGGCTCCAGCACCATAATCCCCAGATTGACTGGCTCCAGTCACAACCCCTCACCTGGAGAGATCGGTGTCAAGACATTTGTCTGGTTTCGTCTAAAGCCCTAGTAGGTGCCACACATCCGGAATCCAAGAATCCCCTCCTTCCGGACGCTTACTGGGAGTTCAGAGATGCCTTCGACAAAATTCAGGCGGAGGAATTACCACCCCATCGCGCCTACGATTGCCCGATCGACCTTCTTCCTGATGCGATTCCCCCCAGAGGTTGTACCTACCCGCTTTCCCCCCCCCGAGACCAAGGCGATGAAACTTTACATACAGGAGAACCTCCAGAGAGGTTTCATTCGTAAGTCTTCTTCTCCGGTAGGAGCAGGCTTCTTTTTTGTAAAGAAAAAGGACGGCACACTTCGTCCTTGCATTGATTATCGTGGTCTCAACAAGGTGACTGTCAAGTATCGGTATCCTCTTCCCTTGATTGCCGAACTTTTCAACAGGTTACCAGGCGCCACTATCTTCTCCAAGCTGGATCTTCGTGGAGCCTACAATCTGGTTCGGATTCGTAAGGGAGATGAGTGGAAGACGGCCTTCAACACGCGGGATGGGCACTATGAGTACCTCGTGATGCCCATTGGTCTCTGTAACGCGCCAGCCGTCTTCCAGGATTTCGTTAATGACGTCTTCAGAAATCTGCTGGATCAACACGTAGTGGTCTATCTAGACGACATTCTTATATTCTCGCAGAATCCCCTGGAACATACTCGGCACGTCAAACAAGTACTTCTGAGGTTACGGGAGAACCGATTGTTCGCCAAACTTGAAAAATGCCAGTTCCACCAGTCATCCACGTCATTTTTGGGTTACATAATCTCTGACACAGGACTCGCGATGGATCCTACCAAGGTGGAAGCTGTCTTGAATTGGCCCCGTCCCCTCTCTCTGAAAGCGGTACAGAGGTTCTTAGGTTTTGCCAACTATTACCACAGGTTCATAAAGAATTTCTCCACGCTGGTCGCACCCATCACAGCTCTCACTCAGAAGAACACCAATCCCGCACTGTGGTCCCCCGAGGCCATCATGGCTTTTCAGGTTCTCAAGGAAGCCTTTGTCACAGCACCCATCTTGGTGCATCCTGATCCAGCACAACCCTTCACTCTCGAGGTGGATGCTTATGACATAGGGGCAGGGGCGATCTTATCCCAAAGGAAGAACCCACAGGCCAGACTGCATCCCTGTGCATTCTTTTCTAAAAAATTCTCCGCAGCAGAACGGAATTATGATGTGTGTAACCGTGAGCTCCTCGCGATCAAGATGGCTTTGGAGGAGTGCCGGCATCTATTGGAAGGCACTGAATACCCCGTCACCATCCTTACGGACCATAAAAACCTCTTATATATTGAGACTGCCCGCCGTCTGAGTGCTCGGCAGGCACGCTGGTCCCTCTTCTTCACCCGATTCAACTTCCTTATTTCATATCTTCCGGGTTCTAAAAACACTAAAGCTGACGCACTGTCTCATCAATTCTCTGTAGAGGACAAAACCGAAGATCCTCAAGAGACTATCCTTCCTCCGAAATGTGTCCTGTCTGCCAGTACCTTTGACGCACTGTCGGAGATCACCAATGTTCAAGATCTAAAACCCTCAGGGCAACAGGGTGCCAGTTGGACGACTTTTCACACCCCCTACCCTCCGCCAGAAGGTAATGCAATGGGGGCATGCCGCTAAAACAGCAGGTCATCCAGGGATCAAAAGGACTATTGACCTCCTGCAATGAACCTTTTGGTGGCCAGGCATGCGCAAGGACATTCAACATTTCATCTCAGCATGTTCCACCTGCGCAAAGAACAAGACTCCACGGAATAAACCTCCAGGACTCCTGCAAACCCTCCCTATTCCCGATCGTCCTTGGGAACATCTCTCGGTGGACTTTATTGTCGACCTCCCCAAATCCAAGGGTATGGACACTATACTAATAGTGGTCGACCGCTTTTCAAAACAAGCGCATTTTATCCCACTCAAATGTCTACCCAGTGCTCCTAAACTTGCCGAGGTATTTGTCAAGGAGGTCTTCAGGCTCCATGGATCACCTCAGACCATAGTTTCTGATCGGGGGTCGCAATTTGTTTCGAGATTCTGGAGGGCCTTCTGTAAGAAACTTAACGTGGCGCTTCACTTCTCCTCTGGATACCACCCACAGACCAATGGTCAAACTGAACGAACCAATCAGTCACTGGAGCAGTTCCTTCGTTGTTTCATATCGGACTCTCAGGACAATTGGCTCGACCTACTCCCTTGGGCAGAATTCGCTCACAATAATCTACAGTCTCCATTCTTTTCTAATTTTGGCTTTCATCCCTCCACCCTCCCTCAGTCTGGGCCGAGTACAGGAGTTCCAGCCGCAGAAGAAAGGATTCGGGATCTTCAAGCTTCCTGGTCTAAGATTCAGGATAATCTCAAGCGGGCCACGGCTATGCAGAAAAGGCAGGCTGATCGACATCGTCGGAGACCACCCAATTATACCCCAGGTCAGAAAGTATGGCTATCTACTAAGAACATACGCTTGAAAGTCACATCTCCAAAGCTGGCACCCCGATTTATCGGTCCATTCTCTATATTGGAGAAGATCAATCCGGATACCTACCGACTCAAACTACCTGCTACTATGAAGATTCCCTCTGCCTTTCATTGTTCTCTGTTAAAACCGTTTATACCCAATCCTCAGATCCAACACAAAGCACCTTCCACCAGACTTGCTTTTCCTCCCAGCAAACTCAACCCGCCCCTTCCGTCGCGCGCGTCGCGCGCACTACTATGTCCATCTCCACTGCCGCCAATGTATTTGTTCCGTTCCCACCTGTCCTGCATCCTGCCTCAGCCTATCAGCGCTCTACGTCCATCTGACATCAACGCTGGAGGTTCTCATTGGTTCCTGTCAGTATATAGTGCTACCAGCCCAGAGCTGATTGCTGAGCATAGTCAGTCTCTAGTTGTGCTTGCTACAAGCTACTTCGCAGTCTGCTCTTATCTTCCGTTACAGACCCTAGCTTGAACCTGGACTCCCGATCTCTGGCACACTCGAACCCCGGCTCGCCCTACGAACTTCTACCTTCTCCTCTCCTCGACTTTGGCTTTGGACACCGACTACTCTTAATCTCTCCAACCCCGGATCTGGCAAGTACCTCTACCACTCTACACTCTCCTGTCCCGAACCAGGCTATCTACACGACTCTGCTAACCGGACCCGCTCACGTGGCTGTAGGGCGGTGGTTTTCATGTATCCACCCCTCGGCCTCACGGTCCAGTCCGGTTTGTGGTGAGCACTCCTATATTCCCGTGACACCAACCCCTTTTATAGACTTAAAGGTGCTTTGTGAAAAAATGTAGAATTTGAGATGATGGCAGCCTATTACATCTGCCCACTCCTCATATAGAGAGACTTAACAATTATATTTGCAAACATGGTTACTCAACAATTTTCTGCAGAGCAATGTGTTGCTGTCCTCTTGGTAGAAAAAAAGATTAGATTAACTTTTTTGTGCCCTTATGATGTATCCTGCATTCTGAAGCCTGCACGTTTGGGACCTTTGGGCCATACTAGTCATGTAATGCACATTCTGTCACATTTGTGGTGTGGGAGAGGACTGGCACGGGAGCAGCCTCCTACATCTGGAGCAGTGTAAAAGGCTTCCCCCAACATACTGGAATCCATTGAACACCAATGGGGCAGCATAGAGAGGGGCAATCAAGATAGTGGAGGGTTCCTGCTCCCCCCAGACCACTAATAAGGTCTGATATCCCCCAGAGGAAGAGGAGAGATCAAAGTTGCAGGGATAGGGGAGGCCCTCTGTTTAAATGTGTGTGTGTTTGTATTTGTAGCACCCTGCTATTTTCCCATAGCGTGGCATGTGTATGTATGTATGTATGTCTTTATTTATATAGTACCATTAGTGTACATAGTGCTCACACTAGTAATACACGTGACAATCATATAAATAACAAATAATACAAATAACAGCTCCCCACCTCAGTACCGGGTCCTGTCTTGCTCGTGGGCAGTGCAAGCGTTACACTTGCATAGCCTTTGTCTCTGGCTCTGAAAGGGGGTACATGAGCCTACACAGTGGAATGGCACCTGGGAGATAGTCAATTGGACAGTCGAATGCCCGATGCGATGGCAACTCCTTGGCTTGCTTCTCGTTGAAAACATCCCCAAACTCCTGGTAGGCGAGGGGAAGACCAGCAGGCAGAGACACAGACGACAGCGGTGAGTCAGAGCTAGGACGAGGTATAGACAAGAGAGTCTCATAACATTGCTGGCCCCAGGTGGTCACTTGTCTTGTTAAACAGTCAATTATTGTGGGAACGTTACCAAGGAAGACCTAATACTATAGGTGCTGACGGTGAGCTGATTACCATGAAAGGGAGTAGCTCCTTATGTAGATCTCCGATGTTCACTACCAGGGAGATAGAATCCTTGATGATGGTCCCGGGTACTAGGGGTCTTCCATAGATCGCCACAATCTCTAACGGAATATCCAACGTGCGAAAGGGAATTGCGTTGTTGCTTGGCGAATGATTGATCGAGGACATTTCTGGAAGCTATGGAATCCACGAAGGCTTGAGTGGAGACTAAGGCAGAACCCCATGAGATGGAAACTGGCAGATGAATCCAGGAAGACAAAGAGGGAGGAGGGATGGTAGAGATGTCCAGCGACTGCTCCCCCAACTTCACCGGACATGGGTATTTTCCTGATCCCGCAACAATCAGGCAGTCGCGGATCTGGTGGCCCTGGGACCCACAATACAGGCACAAGCCCAAGGTACACCTCCTGCTTCTCTCCTGTTCTAACAGTCTGGTGTTACTTAGCTTGATAGGCTCATCATCCAGAGGAGGCAGAGAAACGAAGTTTGGGGCAAACCGAGTAGTTGGACTCTTAGCAGCAGGGCACTTCTCGGACAGGCGTTCCTGCATTCTGAGATCTATCACAGAGAGAAATCAACTCCTCAAGGTCCTTAGGGCGGTCCCGGCAGGTCAAAACATCTTTTAGGGGTTCTGATAGTCTCTGCCAAAAGACCGCTACCAGGGCTTCATTATTCCAGCTTGTTTCGGCCGCGAGGGTGCAAAATTCAATGGCATACAAGCCTACCTTGCGAGTTCCTTGGTGGATCCGTAGGAGTGAAGCTGAAGATACACGTCCTGGAGTGTCAAACACCAATTTGAAAGTAAGAATGAAGGCAGGGGAGTAGCTGACCAGGGGCAAATCCCTCTCCCAGAGCGGGGAGGCCCAGGCCAGTGCCTCATCAGAGAGAAAGAAACAATGTAGGCCACCCGAGCTTGGTGCGTGTTGAACATGGACGTTTGTAATTTAAATTGAATAGTGCATTGATTAAGAAATCCCCTGCATGCCATAGGGTCCCCACCATACCGTAGAGGAGTCAGTATCCAAGTTTCTCTGATCCCTGGGTATAACGGAAGCGGTATTGGAGCCACTTCTGCAGCCTTCAAGCCCGGCTGATGGGTGTCTATGAGGGTGACTAAGTTCTGCACCGCATCACACATCCGTGCCAGTTGTTGCTCGTGTAGGGCGAGGCGTTGCTCATGATCCCCAAGTACTGTCCTTGCACCGGAACCTGAAAACCCAGAAATGATTTTGTCAAACCTCCATAAGCAGGGAGTCAGCATCGTTCCCAGCTCAGCTGGATAGAGGTCTGTGTTCTCATTCAACCCTACATGTTTCTCTCCTTGTAGAGCTTCCTCAGGGATTCCAAAACATACTGTATGCAGTTAAAAATTAAGTGAAGATTTTTATATGCCTTTTGGGATTATAGCTTAACTACTATTAAGATTTATTTTTCATATTTTGAGTGCTGAGGACATCTTATTGTTTTCTAAGATGAGTGGTAGATCATATTTAATGCTTTCAGGAAATCACTTTGATGGAGTCCATTATGTATCCACTGCAAAATCCTGCTTGTTCTCTAAGATGGGTAATATAATATTTTCATAAACTCAGTTATAATGTGAGATGTATCTCTTCATTTACAAGAGTCCAATTGGTACCCTTGGGGTCTCAAAACCAGTACAAAAAGTTATTAGGAGAGTCTCACGTTGTACATATTCACCACACAGCATGGGCAAGAGTGTAAAATATTGTGATAAGTGCAATTATGGCTTTAATAGGCAAAGCATTTGATTGCTGAACTTTTTTTGCACACCAGTTAGCTCCAGTGTTCTCACCCCTCCTGTCAGTATCAGTGTTTAGCACACTTTGTGATTTTTCTTTTTTCGTTTTTTTGATATCTTTATAGTTCACACATTATTATTTTTATTTTTTGTGCACCAGCTACTGCTCTCTTGCTACCAACTATAATGGTGAATATCTACTATATTTATTTCTACTTGACTTGCCCATGCTTTGAGTTGGACCCCTCCCGCATTCATAATAACCAACCAGACACTTCTTGAGAGGGAAACTGGTCCCCTTAGGCCGCATGGCACAGATACCTATGGAAGGTAACCACCATTCCAGCCGCTTAAGCTTGGAATGGTACCGCCTTCTCCAAATGTCCACTTATGAGGTCTGAGACCTCTCACGAGGAGCCAATACTGACTGAGTCCCCCCACTTCCAAGTAAACACTACTCCCGCCATAATAGCAATGAGCTATTTACTGAGCAATGTCCCATCCCTTAAAACCGAAAAATAGGACGAGTGGGTGGGAACTTCCCTTCAGCAAATCCTTGAATAAAGAGGGAGGTAAGATCCCTCCTTCTCCTTAAATATAATTCCTTATCCCCCACCCCTGACCTCATGGCTCCTTAGGGGAGGGGCCTTTGGTGTTAAGTCATACCACTCCTCTCTCCACAGGTCCAGGGCTTTCTTACCATTTGTTACTTTGTTGTACTATACTATTCAGTTAACTTATATTTTTGACTGCAGCTTGCTTTGTTAGTTGAGTAAAAAAAAGGAAAAAACTGCAACGCACCACGACAGCAAATAACGAAGAAGACGGCAACTCCAAAAATAAAAAAGCTTATTTGGCCAATAACAGGAAAACAGGAAGGTTGGGCTTTGAAAAAGCGCACAACGCGAAACGTACATCAGGTGGAAGGTGGAGCGTGCTGACATCACGATACTCGCTGTTTGCAGTCTGGGAGAGGTGGCTGTATGAGCGGGCTGATACAAATCGCCTAAGGTTTTGCAACTCTGTTACTAATTGCCTAAATCAACTGTAGCGTAGATCTAGATCCGTGCCTCTAGGCTAAAAACAGGATTTTGTGTGCCTGTTGTTACTCCTGTTAGTGAGCATAGCAATATTCTGCAAATCTAATTATGGTATAGAGAAACCTTGCAATCGAAACTCATCCCCTCGTCACACTGACTGGATAATAGCTATCTTACAAGCTTTGACAATGAGCACCAGGATGGTCTGAAATAGACGATTATTTTATTAACACGCAATCTACTATAGTGTATGATCATTATCATGGTTTTTGAGAAGTAGGGGAGTATGTGTACGAACTATTGTGCTAGTAACCTAATCATAGGAGGTTGGGTGTAAGAGGTCTGCAGTCATTTTCACAGCACAAGCATATGATTATTCTGCCATATTATTTATTATTATTTATTATGATACAAGCTTATAAACATACACCAACACACCCTCTGAGCTCCCCTCACTCGCTAAGAATTAATTACAAAGCTACAGGCCCAATTTAGTGGCTAAGAAACCATTTAGCGTCATGACATTATATTAACTAAGCATGCACACTGTTTGCTACTATCACACAAGCCCAGTCCACACTCTGACCTTATAACAAAATATAACAAAACTCTTTTACCCAACAACATTAACAGGGGGATTTTTATTGCTCCAGTTCTAAGTTTTAGATGTGGAGTTTATCGATTGCCACTAGAGTTTGAGGAAGATGTATTCATCTAACATATTATCTGATAAGGATAAGAGTTATATTACAATACCCTATCAAGTGGACAAAATAGGGAACCCAATTAATTAACAGTTATCTTGTTATTTTTTGTATATAGATCAACGATTGGCCATAGACTTCACCTTACCAATCTGGTATATTTTTTTATACTATGTAGCCTCTCTTCCCGGGGCCAATCGCAGATTGCCCCCCCCCCCCCTCTGTACTAGGGTCTGGCTACGTGTCTGTGGGTTTTGCATACCTGTAGGTAACAGAAGTGCCTGAGTATCCCGCGATGGTATAGGGGTGACAGGACCAGGTTTCTGGGGTGAATACCTCCGTTTTTACTCAGAGGTGCAACGCCTCCATTTCTGTTAAGCCCAGGGATATGGGGTGGAACCCTTACAGAGAGTCCCCCTCTCAGGGACGAGAGATTCCAGTCTCAGACAGTCTTTATGTAAAATCAGCAGCAGCTCTTTATTCAGTGCAGGAATGGCAGCAGGATCACAGACAGTCAGGTACAGCTTGTCCCCCTCCTCCAGACTGCTCTTCCTCAGGATGGTATCTCTTCACCCTGCCCCCACCCCAAGCCACGGGCACTCAGAGTGGGGCTAGCTCTTCCCTCACCCCCTAAACAGGGTGAGAGGAATTGGTCCACCTATAGCTCACTAGGCCCTACTCCTCAGGAACCTAGCTAGCTCACATACTCTGACTGTCCAGTCAGACACTCCAACACTAACTCATCAGGACTGTACCCAGGACTGAACTGTCACTGACAGGAAAAGGCACACTCTAAATAGAGACAGCCCTCCCCTTCATGACATCAGCAGGTACCGCCCCTGTGTCTATGTCTTCCACACAGGGTCGGGTGACCTACTTCCACCACTCAGAGCGGGGCTTGATGTGGGGGAAACCCATGATAACTACTGGCAGTCTGCCCTTACATGGCTTATATCAGTAGGAGGAAAGACATATAGCCCCATTTCTTACCAGGGCTACAACTATTATTAATTTAAAGAATTTTAATTTTCACTCATTTACAAATGACATCCTGAGTGCATTCTACATGGAACCTTTCATTATTTTGCTGTCAACCCATATATCCCTATTGGACCATGTCTATATTAATATACATTAATTTAAGCTGAAGTGAGAGTTCTATCGCTCCCTCCCCCTTCCCATTCTCAGTTTAACTTCAGTACATTGAAGATCATTGGGGATGCCTTCCTCCAGAAATAAACTAACACTGCTTACATACTTACTATATGCACAAGTCTCTATTATGTTAAGGTTACTTTAATCTTTTAGACCTCCACCATACAGGGTAGTCATGGGGCCTTAGAAGCACCAGGACTATATTCTGCAATTTTCTTAAAGGCTGACAAAGTTAAAGGACAGTGGTGGAACCTACCATATGTGCATCCAATTCCGCTACACTTGGGCCCACCATCTTTAAGGGCCCACCCTCCACACGCTGGAAATCTGTTCCAACACTTTAGCAGCCAGAACAATGTTCTGGTATTTCTAAAGGCCCCCTCTCTGTAAATCCTAGGCCCTACCTGTAGTGCAGGACCTTACCAGGAGGTGTCAGCAGCAGAGGTGGAAGCACACCTATGTGGTCCTAACACAGAAGTTAGGCCTCACCAAAGGTCGTGCCTAACTTCCGCAAAGTCCCATGGGATGAAACGCGTAGGTGCGTTTCTTCACTGCTGATTTGCCATTACGAGCTGACTTGAAATAAATTCTTCATTTTAAATCGGAGTTGCCCTGGAATTTATATTTTGCTCTTGATGGGATTTTGGCTGTGCTCTGTTTTCTACTGAATCCACTGTTACTTTCTCTGAGGACTACACACCTTTCAAGGAGTACAGGATCTATCCTGGATTTACATTGGCAGGTAATGGGCAATAGCCCTTATATATTTACCTAAGCCTGTGTCTGTTATTGATCTTATCTATTTGGGAATATATACACATGGGCCAATTGCTGTGGTTGTTAAGTGGACACCATTATGTCTGTATTTCTCTTACATATGGATTCTCTGATTACGGACATTCAATGATTATGAACATTTCCACTGTAGTCTTCATACACATTTTGGATTTTTTTCATATTATGAATAGAGCATACATGTGCATGTGAGCACCATTTACCATCTATCCCAAACATTTATATTGCCTGAATAAAAAAGAGAGAGACCAATTAAGGAGGGTATCCATCGACTTCTATAACGCTTAATACAGTCATCTATAATACAGGTGGAGAGATACCTGTGAGCATACTGGAGATACATGGAAAGAAGCTAATTTCAAAATAATTGCAAATAAGCTCATTTCGCAGGTATCTCAGTTGCGTTTACAGGTGTTGACCCACGTGCTGTATAGATTAGTATTCAGAGGTATAATTCAATGGGTATTCTACTAAATTAATCTCTTCACATGGAGCAATCCAGGAATGGGTGGTTTCCCTCCCAGTCCAAGGAGCATGGTGGGAGGCAGCAAAGGGTGGTGAATATCACCCAGAGGAAGGAGTGAAAAGGGCACAGGGCTGCACGTAAGGAGAACACAGGGTTATCAAGGGCCAAAGAGGGACAAGAAGGCTGTTTGTGAGACAGAGTAAGTTGAGGGCATTAAGGGGATTAAGGAAGGTAGAGAGGCAGCAGGAGAACTGCCTCCTCCCTCAAATATACGGTATACACACACAAACTCTCCTGTCCCTGTACATTATATACACCAAATAACTCTCCCTCCTGTACATTATGTACAGACACATATTCCCCCTATACATTATATTATACAGTATATGTATGAAATTCTCGTTCGTAAATATTTCTGTGACCTGGTAGATTTTGTGTACTTATCTGCAAGGCTGTTCTATTGTATTTCATTGTTTATTTTTATATAAATGTGTGTGGGAGTGAAGAGGTAACTTCTTCACTGTGCAGGCTCCGGAGACCACACCCTAGCTGTAAGCTGTTAGCTGTTTGCAATTAGCTCCTGAGCAAGATAGCCCTTAAAAAGACAAGACGTTGCTTAGGTACAGTGTTTCCTGTTCCTGAACCCGAGAGTGCTGAAGGGTTCAAGTTGTCTAGAGGGATTTTCCTGGGAACTGCAGGATACCACAGCGTGCAAAGGAAAGCAGCCAGGAGGATATCATCACCCTGAGAATTTGCCTCAAAAGCTAAAGTAAGGATTGAAACAGGCTTGATGCTGCACTGTCATTTTAAGTGCTTAAGAAGCTGTTTTCCTGTCAGACTAAATAAGCAACATTATTCTGTGAAATAAGTGGTGTGAGAGTCAATTACTGACCCAACCTGTTACTAAGATATGCAGTGCAGGACAACGAAGTCTTTAAATGTCCTTACTTTAGACTACAGATAAGCACTTTTTTTTTGCGGATTTGGATCTGCTTTGGCTTGGCTGGTTCCTTTGGTCCACAAATCAGTCTCAAAAAGGCAAATCCGGCATTTGGGATTGTTTTTCCTCAAACACAGCGGACAATTCAAATTCTGTTCGGAAACCGAGAGGCTTTCAATTTAGTGGTGTCTCCAGTTACAAATAACCCCTCAAAAGTCCCTCCAAATAAATTACAGTAGGGAGACATGCCTGTGCTGAAAAAGAAGCCCAAAAGAGGTACCCTGGTAGATATGCTAATGGCACAGTGTAATTTAAATGATTCCCGTCCAACCCTTCTTAAAAGGATCCCATACCTAATAAGCCTAAGGTACCAGCCTAATGGCTGGAATGGTGTCAGTCCCAACTGGACTAGAGCCCACAACCACTGCTTTTCTAGGTCGCAGCTCTAGCTGTGTGAACAAACCATCTGATGTTCTGCTCACTGCTCACACATGTAGCTAATCTAGCTATTAGCTTATTCCAAATGTATCTCAGGGGTGCTCCACAAGGAACATTAAACTGTCAACCAGGAAGTGAAAGGGGTCTTTGTTGTGGGAGACCAGAACTTACACCGGGATCAAGACACCAGGCAGGACAAAAGTTCAATAAAGAGTAATTATTCTATTTGGAGCCAACAAGCACAACACAACATCACAATCAGATCTTACACACACCAAAACAGGGAATACAGAGGGAATCCTAGATACCTAGGTGCCAGGCTCCACTTCCAGCTGCAAATTTAAAATCATCAAAAGATACTCTTGGAGAAATAGCAGCGAGCCGGCTACAGATATTTCAAGGTGAGAAATTTTCTAAGTCCCACTTTTTGGGGCTGTGGCAGGACGGCCTGTAGCCGAGGTCAGGGAACAGTCCACACGTGTAGTTTCAGGATAAATGAAAACGTTCAGTGGCTTTATTTCTCCACAGCAACATAACATGCGGGTACACTGTCCCTTAAGCAAATAAATCCTGCTCCACGTTGGGAGAAAACTGACGAACACAGCAGTCCTAGCTAGCAGGCTGGCTGGCTAAACCATACCCAAACCATAAGAGTCTTTTTAAGCAGTCATGCAAATAAATGAAAGAAATCTTACTTTGGCTGCAGTAAGTAGTGTACTGTATCCTTCTGGCTAGCAGCACATCTATCCATATGCTCTCATCTGAGACAGGCAGCTACTGCTAGTAACAAGATCCTTATCTACCTTGCTGGCTCTCAGGTGTCAGCTTACATCCTGATTAGCTAGCTTCCACCAGAGTTAACCCTTATGAGTGCTGGATGAAGCACTCAGACATATGTTTCCCAGGCATAACTGATAGGGATTGACTTCACCCTGTCACATACCTCCCCTGTTTGTGTGTGGCTAGTGTCCCACACAGCTGAAGCCCGACCCTCCACTCCTTCTCTTGACAAAAAATCAGCATTTCCATGGTCTTTTCCAGGTCTATGCTGAATATCAAAAGAGAAGGGTTGGAGGGCCATATACCACCTGGTCAACCTTGGATTTGTGTCCTTCATGGTGTTTAAACACTTTAAGGGCGCATGGTCAGTGACCAGGGTGAAGTGTACTCCGGCGACATAATGTCTCAAGGCCTCAATTGCCCATTTTACAGCGAGGCACTCCTTCTCAATAACGGAATACCTCACTTCCCTTGGGAACAGCTTCCGGCTGATGAACAGTATGGGGTGTTCAACACCATCAAATTGCTGAGACAGCACTGCTCCCAGTCCTACCTCTGAGGCATCCGTCTGGATGATGAAGGGCTCTTTAAAATCTGGGCTCCGAAGAGCGGGGCCCTCTGACAGGCACTTTTTTAGCATGTCAAAGGCGTCTTGGCACTCCCAAGACCATTTAACTTGGGTCGGGGCACTCTTTTTTTTCAGATCTGTTAGGGGTGCAGATATTTCTGAAAAATTGGGGATAAACCGCCGGTAATACCCTGCTAACCCCAAAAGGGAGCGGACCTGTGTCTTTGTCTGTGGGGTGGGGACTTCCTTTATGGCGGCCACCTTGCTAGCTAGTGGCCTTACTATCCCTCCCCCAACGGCATAGCCCAAGTACTTTGTAGTGGATTTACCCAGGGCACATTTTTTTGGATTTGCAGTGAGCCCTGCTTCTCTTAAGGATGTTAGGACTGCCCTTAATCTTTTTATATGAGACTGCCAGTGTCTGCTATAGATGACAATGTTATCCAAGTAGGCCGCGGCATATGCCCTATGGGGTCGTAGTACCTTGTCCATTAACCTTTGGAATGTGGCTGGAGCCCCATGTAACCCAAATGGCATAGTGACGAATTGGTATAACCCGAGAGGGGTGGCGAAGGCAGTTTTGCATTTGGATTCTTCCGCTAGAGGTATCTGCCAATATCCTTTCGTGAGATCTAGGATAGAGATATACTCTGCTTTCCCAAGTGAGTCAAGCAATTCATCCACCCTAGGCATTGGATATGCATCAAATCTGGATACAGCATTTACCTTTCGCAGATCCACGCAAAACCTCACCTTCCCAACTGGTTTAGGGACCAACACGATAGGGCTACACCATTCGCTGTGGGACTCCTCGATCACGCCCAATTCCAACATGTCTATTATCTCCCTCTCTACCAGGGCTTTTCGGCCCTCTGGCAATCTATAGGGACGGGACCGCACTTTTACGCCAGGTTCTGTCTCAATCCTATGGGACACTAAATTAGTCTGCCCTGGCAGCTCCGAAAAAACATCTGGGAACTGGTCACATAATTCTAGTAGGTCTGACCTTTGTTCCGTTGTTAACTACCCTCCCATACGTACTACCCTTTGGAAGCTGCGGACCCAAATCCGTCTCTCCTTCCCGAGGGTGGATGAACAGCGATCTCATCGTTTTCCAGGGTTTCAGGAGGTTCACGTGGTAGATTTGTTTACCCTTCCTGGACCCTGGTTAAGAGATCTCATAGTTCACCTCCCCGGTGCGGCGGAGAACTTGGAAAGGACCCTGCCACTTCGCAAGGAGTTTACTCTCTGATGTCGGTAGTAGTAGCATCACTTGGTCCCCAGGTTGGAAGACCCTCAAGCGAGCATTTTGGTTGTACTGCCTCTCTTGACGTTCTTGGGCAGATTTGAGGTTTTCCTTAGCAAACCGACCTATCATGTCTGGGCGGTTTCTAAGGTCTATGACATACTGAAGGGTATTCTTGGAGGGGGAAGGCTCCTCCTCCCAGGATTCCTTCAGTAGGTCGAGAATACCCCGAGGTTGGCGTCCATATAGGAGCTCAAACGGGGAGAAGCCTGTGGATGATTGGGGAACTTCTCATATCGCAAACAACAGGAAAGGGAGAAGTTCATCCCAAGCTCGCTTTTCAGTGTCCACAAACTTCCTAAGCATGGTTTTTAAAGTACCGTTAAACCTCTCTACCAATCCATCAGTCTGAGGATGGTAGACTGAGGTCCGGACGGATTTTACCTCCAATAACTTCAGGACATCCTGCATTAACTTTGCCATGAAATTTGTTCCCTGGTCAGTTAACATTACTTGGGGAAGTCCTACCCTAGAGAACAGTTCTAACAGCCTGTGAGCAACCTGTTTAGCAGTGGCTGATCTCAGAGGGAAGGCCTCAGGATATCTGGTGGCATAATCTACAACGAGTATAAATTTATGTCCCTTCGCAGAGGGTTCTAAAGGTCCAACCAGATCTACCCCAATTCTCTCGAATGGGACGGCTACCAATGGCAGAGGAACCAAGGGAGCCGGCTTCTGTCCTTTTTGGCTAGTTAGCTGGCATTCAGGACATGTCTCACATAGTTTCATGATGTCACCATGTATGCCTGGCCAGTAAAACCGGGACGAGATGCGGTCAGTGGTTTTATCTCTGCCCAAATGATCACCCCATGGGAGAGTATGGGCTAAGGTGAACACCGTTTTAATCAACCCTTTAGGGACTAGCATCTGTCGAATGACCTCCCCTGTTTGTGTAACCTTATTCACACGATATAGAATGTCATTTAACAGTTCAAAATGTGGAAACACTCTTACACCTTGTTCGTTCATTATCTTGTTGTTGACCTGTACCACCTTCTCATATTGTCTAGCCAGAGCTGGGTCCTCCCTCTGCCTCTGACGGAAGTCAGGAAGATCCAGGTCTGGAAAAATTCCCATATCTATCTGTTCCCCAGCCTGGTAATCCCCGGCCATGCCCGGCAGTCCTTTGGGCTGACTAATGTTACCAAGAGTCCCAGCCTTTCTTAACCAGTCCTCTTTTTCTGCACGTCTCTGTTTACGTGTCTTTGGGACATGGTGTCTACGGGGAAAAATCTCTGGGGAAAAAGGGAACAAGTCTCCGGGCTTCTCCGGTACCAGAGAAGTAGGCTCCGTAGGAGTAGGGGCCAACAATGTTTCGAGGTAGGGCCAGTCTCGGCCAAGTAGAACAGGAGCAGGTAGCCAGGGAGTAACTCCCACTAGTAGGCTAGCCTCTTGATCCTGGATACGCAGTAGAACGTTCGCCGTTGGGTATCTCTTTGTGTCCCCATGGATACACTTGATATTCCAAGGAGAGTCATAAGATAGTCTATTGCTTGGAATTAGGCCCTCTAGGATCAGGGTTTTTCCAGAGCCCGAGTCCAGCATGGCGTTTACTTTTGTCCCCTCCAGAGATGCTGGGACTAACAACGGATTGTGGTCCCCTCGGAGACAAGCTGTGGCTGTGGTTCTGCCATATGAACAGTCCATCTCATCATCTCCTGAATCCGCAACCTCGGTCGTCAGCGGAAGCTCTCGACGGGGCTCGGTGTTTGGACCTCTCCGCTGTTGTATGGGGTCCTCCCTTCTGGTTGGTGGGGTTATCCTCTCCACCTGGTGGGTGACAGGAGTCCAGGTTCTCAGTGAATACTGTGGGTGGTGGCCTCCCTTGAGTGATCCAGTGGCCTCGGACCCAGGATGGGCGTCTCTGTGGGAGTTTGTACCAGGAACCCTCCGAGATGGGAAAGGGTCTTCCGATCGGGTTGACTGGATCTCCCGAGCTGGCGGGTTGTAGACACCTCAATTGTCTGCTCTCCTGCCTCTAGCATCACCGGAAGCAACTGGTGTTTGCACCGGCCGTTCCCAGCTATCCTGTTGGGTGTCGTCGCCCAGGAAGTTTTCCACCAAGCGGACCGCTGAATTCAGGGAAAATGCAGCGTGTCTTTTACCCAGGAGCGGGAGGAGGGGGGCAGTATCTGTATGAACTGCTCGAGCACAAACTGTTCAAGGATCTCTGCCTTGTCATGTTTTTCCGGTTGTATCCACCTGGTACATAAGTTTACTAAGCGGTGGGCTACGACCCGGGGTCTGTCTCTGTTTGTATATTTGACTGTCCGGAACCGCTGTCGGTAGGTCTCTGGAGTGAGGCCTAGGCGATCCAGAATAGCAGCCTTTAGTTGCTGATAGTCCATGGCCTCATCTGCTGGAAGAGCCTGGTAGGCTGCCTGAGCTTCCCCTATGAGGAGTGGAGCAAGAGTCGTTACCCAGCGATCAACTGTCAAGCCATGGGCCGTGGCTACCCTTTCAAAAGTGAGGAGAAATGCCTCTGGGTCTTCGTTTGGCTTCATTTTATGCAGCATCACCGGTGGGTTATTTGGAATCCCTGGTCTGCCTGGGGCTGGGCCTTCGGCCAGCAATTGGAGTAGCTTTTCCTCTCGCCGGGCCTGTCGCTCATCTTTCTGGGCCTGTCGCTCATCTTGCTGGGCCTGTCGCTCAGCTTGCTGGGCCTGTTGCTCAGCTTGTTTCTCTGCTAGCTGGAGCTGTTGCTCAAGGAACTGAGAAAAAATTGTCTCCATTTTTTTTTTTCCCGTCTGTGTGTGTGTGTGTGGCCCTTCAGATACAGGGCCCGTCCAACATCCCACTTCTGACACCACCTGTGGCAGGACGGCCTGTAGCCGAGGTCAGGGAACAGTCCACATGTGTAGTTTCAGGATAAATGAAAACGTTCAGTGGCTTTATTTCTCCACAGCAACATAACATGCGGGTACACTGTCCCTTTAAGCAAATAAATCCTGCTCCACGTTGGGAGAAAACTGACTAACACAGCAGTCCTAGCTAGCAGGCTGGCTGGCTAAACCATACCCAAACCGTAAGAGTCTTTTTAAGCAGTCATGCAAACAAATGAAAGAAATCTTACTTCGGCTGCAGTAAGTAGTGTACTGTATCCTTCTGGCTAGCAGCACATCTATCCATATGCTCTCAACTGACACAGGCAGCTACTGCTGGTAACAAGATCCTTTATGTACCTTGCTGGCTCTCAGGTGTCAGCTTACATCATGATTAGCTAGCTTCCACCTGAGTTAACCCTTATGAGTGCTGGATGAAGCACTCAGACATATGTTTCCCAGGCATAACTGATAGGGGTTGACTTCACCCTGTCACAGGGGCCAAGTTCTATGAATAGAACGTAGCGGTCACGGCTTGGATTGCAAACTGAAAAGAGTAACAGGATGTTTGGTACAGTGTACTATCTCCTGGTCAAGGGATTTCGGCATCTCTGGAGCAGATACAGCGGTGGCGTCAGAAACTTCATGCCGATTTGAGTTCCAGGACATTTCGGGACAAGTCCCGGTCAACCTAAAGACTTTGTTTTACTTTTTATTTCACCTAGGAAAGTCTAGTTTTATAGCCCTGACCCCTAGTGTGTGTTTTCTTCTGTATGTTGTAATCCACTATGTGTACATCTGTTTCTATGGATTAAATGACTATTTGTATTACTATCTTGTTTTGCACAGTGAATGATCCCGGTAAAAATGTGTAAATACCTGGTCTCCCGTGACAATGCGATGGCTCACCTGCATTGCCAATTAGGGTTGGAGGTGGGCAAGGGCAAGTTAAAGGGCTTGGAAAAAGAATTGAAAGCGCTAATGGGATCAGCGCCTACCAAAGGAGCTTAGACAGATCTCTCCCGCAAGGTTTGGTACCGCAAAGTCTTGTGGAATGGCCAAATGCTCTGCCCCTGACCACTCTCCCTTTGTTTCTTGTACCTCTGCTCCTCCTCCAGTCCCAGCAATAGCCAATTCTCCACACATGTGGGCTGTACAAACAGTTTCTCAGCCCTGCATGTCTAGAAACCTTGGCTATGCTTTATAGTGTGCACAGCCACCTTTGTATTCTTTAGTATAGTTTATAACACAGAGGAATAAAGACTTTCAGTTTCAGGGTATACTCAGGGATCTTGTGGCCAGATGAGCCCCAGAAAAGGATGGGCAGAGGTCAGGGACTGTGCTTAACCTTTATTATACAGGTCCCTGGGCACCTCTCTACCACTGTCTGCTTTTAAAGGAAACCCGGGGAGGGAGCTACTACAGGTATGAGCACTCATGTGTGTACTACATGACAAATATGCTCCCATTGTATTCTGTGATGGATTTGAATGAATGGATTTTAATCCAAATGATTAAAGGCTAACAGCAACAGCATAAGATGCTCAGAAATAATATAGCTATACAGACCAATCTTGCAGGTGCACCTAGGGAGCAGGAGAAATATCACAGGACACTCTCACCAGCATACTGAAAGATTGGTCTGTATAGCTATATTATCTCTGAGCATCTTATGCTGTTGCTGTTAGCCTTTAATCATTAGTATACCTACTGCACTTAGGCTCATTTGCTCCATGTGTAGCTTGCTGGACTGGTTGCTGGATCTCTATTGGATTAAAGCACATAGGGAGCAGGAGAAATAACTCAGGACACTCTCACCAGCATACTGCAGGATTGGTCTTTATAGCTACATTATCTCTGAGCATCTTATGCTGTTGCTGTTGGCCATTAGGCTCATTTGCTCTATGTGTAGCTTGCTGGACTGATTGCTGGATTTCTACAGCATTGCCTGAGGACTCTTGTTTGTCCTTTGGACTTGTGTTAACCCTTGTGAGGATACTTTATATACCACTGCCCCTATCTTTGGTGTTTGTCCTTTTGACTTGTGTTAACCCTTGTGAGGATACTTTATATACCATTGCCCCTATCTTTGGTGTTTGTCCTTTGGATTTGTTTTAACCCTTGTGAGGTTACTTTATATACCATTGCCCCTATCTTTGGTGTTTTTTTGGGAGTCTGGTACAGGGAATAGGGAAGTACCTTAGGATACAACGTATCCTTTGGGAACGGGCCTGAAGAAGGGGTTTTAACACCCCGAAACGTTGCCGCCCCCCTTCCCCTGTACTTTGTTTTTACGTTTTTACGTTTGTTCATACCCCATCCCATCCCTTCCCTCCCTCCTCCCTTGTTGTTGCATTGTGTTTTTCATTCACTTTGTGTTTTGTTCATTAAACTTTTGGTTCACTGCTCCCCTCTCTTTTCCTTTTTTGTGTGCTGGGAACAATTGTTTTCTATAGTGTCAGATATGTACTCCAAGGGAGTGGCTTGTAACCCTGCCCCATAACAGGGCAGGTCTGATACTGACTGGCATCAACTTTTGTGCATGTGACCCAGCCAGAATCCTACCAAGGATGACACTCTCAGGTTGTTGCTAGGCCTGCCCCTCGATACAGCAACAGTGCATCCAGGCTGCAATTACAAGCTAGGCCTTATGAAAGAACTTTTCCCTCACAGACCCTGTATTTAACAAGACTTATGCTGTTAGGGCCCAAAATAAAGATATTAGCCGGAGGACTAGGCTACAATAGATATAGATATTTGGAGTTTCTGACAAAAATGTATACAAGAGACAAAAAGGTCACAATACTACATCGAATTACAAATTATTTAATAGATTAATATATATTTTATCTATATTCATTCTTCATAAATGTGGGTCATTTAGTTCAATAAGTTAACCAACATATTTTAAGCCTACAACCACTTCACTGTAGACCCATTTCAGTAGGTCCTACACTACCGATATTATACTGTCTTATACTGCCACTGCATAGAGAGATGAGAAAACAAACATCCTGCAGCCAAATGCGTGGGGTGTGTGACATGCAGTGCCTGAAGGGTAACATTTTAAGAAGCACTAAATGTGCTATGTATGAGCTACAGTGCAGTTAAAACTGGTTAAAAACCAGAAGTGCCCTAATAATTATAGTAAAAAACTGCAAACAAAACTAAGGAGGAGTTAGTTGAGACCTCCAAAAATTGATACCAATTTACAAAGAGACATACAGATTCTTAGCAAGCTCAAAACCCAGAGCCACTACATTGTATATGTATGTTGTGTCATTTGGTGTGTTACTGCGTTTCTGACCCAAATGTATACAACAAGAGACAAAGAGGCCCCAATGCTGCAGCCAATGATCAATGATTTAGTACATTAATACGTATTTTATCTATATTCATTCTTTATAAATAGAGAGAGTCTCAACTATTCTCAGGCAAACCTTGCAAGTTTGTGGAACTTTGTGATGTGAAAATTGTGGAGCTCTGTGAAAGTGCCCCCTTGCAGGCTTCTAAAGCTTGCAGTTCTGGTGCTCAGTGTGAGTCTCAGCTGTTCCCATGCAAATCCCTCTGGGAACGTGAAGCCTGGGTCACTGCAGGACTGAGCTTTGAATTGGTGTTGGGTGCGAATCCTAGCTGAGTCGCAGGTGAAACCTCTGTGACCCTGCTTTCCTGCTCGTTCTTAAACTCAGACAAGCAGTAACTTGCCTTTTAGACCTTGCTCAATCAGGAGTTTACTGGAAATACCTTAGGAAACCTGACAGCTAGGATGTGGTTTCCTAAGCCTGAATAGTGAGAGAGTTTAACTCTTCACTCTGTCACAAAATGCACCACATGTGTTGTGTTTGTTTTGAATATTTGTGGTCACACAAACTCCTGGAATCAAGACAATGTACTATTTGTTGATTTTAGGGGTTATTATAGTAAACCCGTTCTTATGATCATCACGAGCGGTGATCATTGAGTATACGCACTTTCCACTGCACAAAATTAGGTCGCTGCACCATTCTCACCCCATGCAATGAACTCACGGATGGTATTGTTAAGGTAAATCAAAAAATCAATAGTGATTCCTTGTATAAAAAATAGACACATTTTGACTTTCAGCAAAAAAAAAAAATGTTGCAAGCACTCACAATACTGTTAGTAGCGACACCACTCTCACTTGGACAAACTCCTCTTCAGTAATGTTGCTGCTGGACAGATGTACACTTTCCTTAAGTCACAGCTATTCAGGTGGCTTTAATATGAGACATACATGTTAAAATATATTACTTTTATTATGCACATTAAAATTCCATTAAGAGAGCATCCATGCTGGAGTCCTTGACAATGGAGGCACGGTTTTAAAATGTATATTAAAGTTATTATTGTTACTTTTATTATTATTATTCATGGTCCTAAGTTTCAACAAAATATCCGGCCGCTACTCCTTCTCTTGCCGTGCACCCGACAACTGGAACAATCTACCAGAGACTCTCAAAGCCGCCACCAGTCTAAGCTGTCTCACATAATCTTGTTTGTCACTATTGCATATGCCAATAACATATATTATCTTAAACTGTGCATGCATTGTCTTGTATATAATGTATAGCCATGTTCACTTATGTAACTATGTATTGTAACCATGTATTTGTCATCATAACTCAATACCCAGGACATACTTGAAAATGAGAGGTAACTCTCAATCTATTACCTCCTGGTAAAACATTTTTATAAATAAATACATTATATTTAAACTTTTAGCCCACTTTAATATTACTTTTTTGCACGAATCATTCATATTGTGAAGAATTTTGAAGTCTCATATTCCAGCCATTTGAATAGCTGTGACTCAAGTAAGATGTTCTTCTGTACGGGGGCCACATTACTGAAGAAGAGTTCGTTGAAGTGAGAACATTGTCACTACATATTGTGAGTGCTTGCAACTTTCATCCAGGAGGTTTTCTATTTTTTATTACTGTTGCTGCAGTGTTCCAGAATATTTGTTACTTTTTGCTCCTCAGGTTACATTAGTAAACCCATATTTCCTATAATCCCAAGGAGTGCTCCCAACTCTCACTGCACAAAGCCTGCTACATACTGGTGTGCCGTAGGGGTTACTCCATCATCCCTCTTTGTAATAATTAGTATGGTTTGCTAGGGTACACAATAACTAAGAAATCACGCTCTGAAAAATGTTATTGCAAAATTGTGCAAATTCGTTTAGTCCAGCAGGTCCGAGGGCAATAACATTTAGTATTTAGTTTGATTACACAGAGATGAAAAATGCAGGTGTGAATAGCCTTGCTTCTGTAATTTGGGATCTGCACTGGCCAGAAGTATGAACACTTATAAATACTGTATATGGTATCAGTGTACTTAGTAAGCCAGGGACAATTCAATATAGTATTCATTTAAAAAAAGGATGAAGATTGTTAGCGAAATATGTGAAAATATTGTATTGTATGTCTTTATTTATATAGCCCCAAAAGTGTACTCAGCGCTTCACAAAGAATACAGTACAGGGAATTTTAAAAATACACTAAGTGCCGCAAAAATCCAACAATGGGACAGGAAATCCCTGCCCCGAAGAGCTTACAATCTAAGAGGTTTGAGGGGAAACTTACAGAGACAGCAGGTGAGGGAATAAGTGCTGAAGATGGGTGTGCTTGGCCACAATGGGTGGTATAAGTGACTGTGGGACAATAGCAATGAGTGCAGGCTATTGGGATGCTTGATTTGTGGTGCAAGTTTTAAGGTTAGTCAGTGTTAAATGAAAAGGTTAACAACATTTACAGGAGAAGAGATGGCAGGGAGCCGTGGGTGAGATCAGGTGTGTATGTCTGGCTTCAGGATTAGGGGAGATCCCCAGCAGCAGGAAGGAGTAGATAGAGGGTGTGAATAGAGGATTTGTGTGGGTGTTTTTTTATTGAGGGTTGTTGGGAGAGAGGTGTATAAATAATGGTGCAGTGGGGAATGAGGAAGTTGGAGAGAACAGGGACATTCACAAAGGAGTGAGGAAACAGTAAACAGAAAAAGCAATAAGGAGGGCTGTGACAGGGTAAATAAAAGCCACCAGCTATATGCCTTGAAAACCTATGTCTAGTCTGCAGTGCAGCACTGACTAGGTTAACTTCAGCTGGGAACCTCAGGACAATTAGTTGGATCCCAGCTGCCTAATCAAGGTGTGTTAAAACACCAGGCTGTAGACACAATATCTCATCTTCAGAGATAGAAGCATTAAAAGATCTAGAATCGGATATAAATATAATAATTAAACCCTCTGACAAAGGGGGAAGCACGGTCATTATGAATAAAGATGACTATCTCCAGGAGTGTGCTAAATTGTTAAGTGATAAAAAATGTTACAAAATCTTAGCTACAGACCCAACAGAGAAATTCCAAGATGTCCTCAAAACAATTCTGAGAGAGGGGCTTGAACACAAGGTGATTACAAAAACTGAACATGATTTTATCTTTGTACCCCACCCACGGATTGCGACCTTTTACCATCTCCCGAAAGTGCATAAGGGAATGTCACCACCACCGGGTAGACCGATAGTATCGGGGATTGGTAACGTAACCTCTAATTCCAGTGTTTATCTCGACAAATTTCTAAGGTCATTCGTAAGCTCCCTTCCTTCCCATCTTAAAGATACTAGGGATATCCTACTCAAAATCGATGATGTGCAAATCGATGATGAGACCTATCTTGTTGGACTGGATGTGGTCAACCTCTATATGAGCATACCACATCGAATAGGCCTTGCAGCAACGGAATTTTTCCTAAGATCAAGAAATATAGAAACACACTTACACAATGACTTTATCATTAAACTGCTAGATTTTACACTTAGCAGCAACTTTTTCATCTTTAATGGAAAGTACTATCATCAAATCCAAGGCACCGCAATGGGGACCACGTGTGCCCCCACCTATGCCAAGCTATATCTGGGCTGGTGGGAGGAAACCCTGGTCTTCAGCGAAGCCCTTGAGATATATGCGGACCACATTATTTTATGGGTCCGCTATATCGATGATATTATGTTGTTGTGGAGAGTAACATCTGAACTACTATATGAATTTGTGGGAAGACTTAATGACAACACGTGCAATTTGAAACTAACTATGCAAATGGATAGAAATAGGATTGATTTCTTAGATATTACCATACAAAGAGGCATTGATGGATATCTTGAAACAACAATATTTCGGAAACCAACAGCTACCAATAGTATACTGAAAGCTGACAGTCACCACCCTGACCACCTCATACGAAATATTCCAACTGGCCAGTTCCTCCGACTTCGACGCAATTGTTCTACACTATCTGATTTTGTATCTAAAGCGGAGGAAATGAGCAAGCGTTTTCACGACAGGGGTTATGGTAAAGGGGTGGTGAAAAAAGCATACCAAAGAGCACTACACACACAAAGAGATACACTGTTAACTCCAAATAGGAGAAGAGGAACCAATAAGAAAGTGATCCGCTATATAAGCACATATAATACATAGTGGAATGACCTTAGACGTATCTTTAATAAATACAAAAAAGACACAGCGCACAACGCTCATAGTGCAATTACAAAATTATATTAACATGAACAAATTATTGGGTGAGTATTGTGCGTACATCAGTGCAGTTAAAACAAGCAGTTTTGGGATATGTTACCCAACGCCTCAAATGACTGGAACAGATGTCCTCACAGGGGTAGAATTGCTGATGGCTCTGCGGCAGGATTTCAGTAGGGCAGATGGAAAGCCTCTGTGCGTCCTTGCTCCCCAGAGCATTAGTTGAACGGGAGCTGCTGGCCCATACAGTGTTTGTTCTGAGCTGAACACCAGCTGATTACTCTCACTCCTCTCCGTGTGCAGCACTTCCTAGTGGATGACGTCACCGCTGGGAGTCGCCGATTTCACCGTTCAGTCTATCAGCTCGCGCAGTAAAATACTAGTTGAAAGGTAGAGCTGTTAGCAAGAATGTCCTACGCGTTTCGAAAACCGCAGTTTTCTTCATCAGGGACTGGTTTTTAGTGGATTCAGTTCATTTCTAAATACCCCGCGATCGTCACTCATTGGTTAAAGCCTTCTACTCTCCTAGCCAATGGGAGAGCAGCAAGGGCGGAGTAACAAGTCCTGAATAGCATGCGTCATTGGTAGTTATAGGCAATAGAGGAAAAAAACTTCATTAACTTTATTAACAGCAAAAAAGACTACCAAAGCGCGATTGAAGATACTAAAACAAAGAAACAAGTGTTAGACATAAAAAAACATAATAAAAGATGTATCTAATGCTATATGGACCTGGATAACTAAATATGAAATAAACTATAATGGATAAATCAACACTGGCAAGTAAATTCATAGCCGACTGATAGGTAGACAAAGTAGAACAATAGAAAGCCATAATATCATTATTAAAGGCATAGAGACTAACATTGCAAATATTTTAAAAAAAATATTTTAAAATTTATTTAAATATCTTAAAAATAAATGGATTTAGAGATACAGATGTAAAATATCATATATTATTTAATAAAAGAGATAGAATTAAAATTATAATTATAGAATCAATACAGAGACCAGATATCTATATCTTCATTCAAACCCCCTGGATACAAAGTATTTAATTTATGTATCCAGAAGGTTTCCTGCCTAGATAGTTCCTTAACCCTATCACCCCCTCTCCTATTTTTAGGTACATGTTTAATGCCTTTAAATAATAGGGATGACGGATCACTGTTATGACATAGTGCATAATGTTTGGATAGGCTATGTTTCATGAACCCTATTTTAATGTTGCGCAAATGTTCTAAAATACGTACTTTTAAAGCACGTTTTGTGCGTCCCACATAAAAAAGGCCACATGGACACTCTAATAAATACACTACATGGTCAGTATTACAAAATATAAAATCCTTAATCTCAATTAATTCTCCATTTGGACATTTAAAAGATTTTTTGTCAGGGTGCAAATGCCTGCAAACTGAACACTTACCGCACTTGAAATTCCCAATTGGTTTATTGCTTAACCAATTTTTATTCCCACTAAAGTGTTCCTTTGGTTTAACGTCACTTGGGGATAGGATATTCTTTAGATTTCTAGCTTTTCTGTAGATAAATTTAGGGGATTTTGAGAGGTGAGTGCCCAGTAGCAGGTCATTTGAAAGAATTGACCAATGTTTTTTTATAATTTTCTCAATTCGCCCAGTCATGGAGTTAAAATCAGTGATAAAAGAAACATTGCATTTACCCTCATTTTCCTGATGGTTTTTACTTTTTCTATCCTTTGTTAATAACATGGTTTTTCTCTCAATCTTTCTAATTTTTTCCAAATCCCCATTTAATTTCTCCAGGTGGTAACCCCTCTCAAGAAATCTTGATGTTAATTTTTTGGCCTGTTCCTCAAAGTCTATTTCTGTGCTGCAGTTTTTCTTTAATCTATAGTATTGGCCACTGGGGATATTTGATATCCACGTTTTTTTGTGGTTGCTAGTGGCCATAAGGAGGGTGTTAGAGTCAACCTCCTTAAAATGAGTTTTTGTTACCACATCCCCTTTAGGTGACGCCACAAGATTAAGATCCAGGAAGTGAACTGCCGTTTCGTCCTGTACATGTGTAAATGTCAGGTTCCTGTCATTATTATTTATGTACTGTAGAAATTGAACAATTGAACACTGATCGCCATCCCAGATGCACAGGATATCATCTATGAACCTACGCCATACAATGATATTCGCTTTAAAAGGATTATTGTCTTTATTGTATATATAATCCTCCTCCCATTTTCCCATATACAGGTTTGCGAAACTGGGTGCGAATCTCGTGCCCATTGCAGTTCCGCAAACCTGTAGGAAAAAATCATCAAGAAACATAAAATAATTATGTTTCAGGATGTAATTGATTAGGTCCAAAACAAATTGTCTATTTAGTGGATGTAAGGTGGCATCATTCAGTAAAAAAGACTGAATCGCGTGTAGACCTTCTGCGTGTGGAATATTGGTATATAAGGCCTGCACATCGCAGGTCAGCCACCTATAAGATTCCTTCCATACAAAACCTTCCATCAGATTCAACACTGATGTTGAATCTCTCAAGTAGGAAGGAAGTTTGGTCACAAAAGGTTGGAGGAAAAAATCCACATATTGGGAAAGATTAGATGTTAGGCTGTCTATTCCCGAAATAATCGGTCTGCCTGGCGGGTTCGTTAAACTTTTATGAATTTTTGGGAGGTGATAAAAAATTGCAATTTTTGGGCAGCTACAGTACAAAAAATCATATTCTCTTTTGTCAATGACATTATTAGTTAGGGCTTCGTCTAAGACATTTTTTATGAGGACCAGGAATTCCCCTGTGGGGTCCCTCTTTAACCTTTTATAGGAGGTGGTGTCATTAAGGAGTCTGAGGGCTTCTCCCTCATAATCCTTCCTATCTTGTAACACCACACCACCTCCCTTATCAGCTTGTCTGATAATCAAATTTTTATTTTCTTTTAGGAGTTTAAGGGCCAATGTTTCGTTCTTATTTAAATTATGTCTAATATCACTATTTCTAATATTACTAGTTAAAAAATTAAAATCTTTGTTGACCATGTTAAAAAACGTTTCTATGTGATGTCCTTTGGAGTGTGCTGGATAAAATTTAGACTTCCCTCTAAAGTGGGTATGTGTGCAGGTTAATTCTTCAGCTTCGGTCTCTGTCTGTGTGGGGTCAGTAGTACTATTAACATTCTCTATTGTTTGTGGAGTACTCTCTATATCAGATTTAATAAAATGCCTCTTCAGAGTGAGATTCCGAACAAACTTCTGAAGGTCTGAGTATAGCTGAAAGCTACTTGGCCCACATGATTGGGAGAAGGTGAGACCCCTATTTAAAACCTTCTTCTGATCATCTGTAAGGATGACAGTAGACAGGTTGAAAATCCCTTTGTACGCTGTGGTTGTTACAACGTCTCGCAATCTCTTTTCTTTAAGTCTGGCCCCCCCTCTTGTTCCTCGCCTGACAGGACCCTTTTCCTTCTTTCTTTTATCTCCGCTTTCTTTACTATACCCAGACCCTCTCCCTTTTTTGGGGGATCTGTATGTCTGTTTTTGACTGAGTCTAAAAAACCCGAGGGTGAGGGTTGGGCCGGTGATCTCTGTCTGGGACTAGGTTCCTAGGTACCTAGTCCCAGACAGAGATCACCGGCCCAACCCTCACCCTCGGGTTTTTTAGACTCAGTCAAAAACAGACATACAGATCCCCCAAAAAAGGGAGAGGGTCTGGGTATAGTAAAGAAAGCGGAGATAAAAGAAAGAAGGAAAAGGGTCCTGTCAGGCGAGGAACAAGAGGGGGGGCCAGACTTAAAGAAAAGAGATTGCGAGACGTTGTAACAACCACAGCGTACAAAGGGATTTTCAACCTGTCTACTGTCATCCTTACAGATGATCAGAAGAAGGTTTTAAATAGGGGTCTCACCTTCTCCCAATCATGTGGGCCAAGTAGCTTTCAGCTATACTCAGACCTTCAGAAGTTTGTTCGGAATCTCACTCTGAAGAGGCATTTTATTAAATCTGATATAGAGAGTACTCCACAAACAATAGAGAATGTTAATAGTACTACTGACCCCACACAGACAGAGACCGAAGCTGAAGAATTAACCTGCACACATACCCACTTTAGAGGGAAGTCTAAATTTTATCCAGCACACTCCAAAGGACATCACATAGAAACGTTTTTTAACATGGTCAACAAAGATTTTAATTTTTTAACTAGTAATATTAGAAATAGTGATATTAGACATAATTTAAATAAGAACGAAACATTGGCCCTTAAACTCCTAAAAGAAAATAAAAATTTGATTATCAGACAAGCTGATAAGGGAGGTGGTGTGGTGTTACAAGATAGGAAGGATTATGAGGGAGAAGCCCTCAGACTCCTTAATGACACCACCTCCTATAAAAGGTTAAAGAGGGACCCCACAGGGGAATTCCTGGTCCTCATAAAAAATGTCTTAGACGAAGCCCTAACTAATAATGTCATTGACAAAAGAGAATATGATTTTTTGTACTGTAGCTGCCCAAAAATTGCAATTTTTTATCACCTCCCAAAAATTCATAAAAGTTTAACGAACCCGCCAGGCAGACCGATTATTTCGGGAATAGACAGCCTAACATCTAATCTTTCCCAATATGTGGATTTTTTCCTCCAACCTTTTGTGACCAAACTTCCTTCCTACTTGAGAGATTCAACATCAGTGTTGAATCTGATGGAAGGTTTTGTATGGAAGGAATCTTATAGGTGGCTGACCTGCGATGTGCAGGCCTTATATACCAATATTCCACACGCAGAAGGTCTACACGCGATTCAGTCTTTTTTACTGAATGATGCCACCTTACATCCACTAAATAGACAATTTGTTTTGGACCTAATCAATTACATCCTGAAACATAATTATTTTATGTTTCTTGATGATTTTTTCCTACAGGTTTGCGGAACTGCAATGGGCACGAGATTCGCACCCAGTTTCGCAAACCTGTATATGGGAAAATGGGAGGAGGATTATATATACAATAAATACAATAATCCTTTTAAAGCGAATATCATTGTATGGCGTAGGTTCATAGATGATATCCTGTGCATCTGGGATGGCGATCAGTGTTCAATTGTTCAATTTCTACAGTACATAAATAATAATGACAGGAACCTGACATTTACACATGTACAGGACGAAACGGCAGTTCACTTCCTGGATCTTAATCTTGTGGCGTCACCTAAAGGGGATGTGGTAACAAAAACTCATTTTAAGGAAGTTGACTCTAACACCCTCCTTATGGCCACTAGCAACCACAAAAAAACGTGGATATCAAATATCCCCAGTGGCCAATACTATAGATTAAAGAAAAACTGCAGCACAGAAATAGACTTTGAGGAACAGGCCAAAAAATTAACATCAAGATTTCTTGAGAGGGGTTACCACCTGGAGAAATTAAATGGGGATTTGGAAAAAATTAGAAAGATTGAGAGAAAAACCATGTTATTAACAAAGGATAGAAAAAGTAAAAACCATCAGGAAAATGAGGGTAAATGCAATGTTTCTTTTATCACTGATTTTAACTCCATGACTGGGCGAATTGAGAAAATTATAAAAAAACATTGGTCAATTCTTTCAAATGACCTGCTACTGGGCACTCACCTCTCAAAATTCCCTAAATTTATCTACAGAAAAGCTAGAAATCTAAAGAATATCCTATCCCCAAGTGACGTTAAACCAAAGGAACACTTTAGTGGGAATAAAAATTGGTTAAGCAATAAACCAATTGGGAATTTCAAGTGCGGTAAGTGTTCAGTTTGCAGGCATTTGCACCCTGACAAAAAATCTTTTAAATGTCCAAATGGAGAATTAATTGAGATTAAGGATTTTATATTTTGTAATACTGACCATGTAGTGTATTTATTAGAGTGTCCATGTGGCCTTTTTTATGTGGGACGCACAAAACGTGCTTTAAAAGTACGTATTTTAGAACATTTGCGCAACATTAAAATAGGGTTCATGAAACATAGCCTATCCAAACATTATGCACTATGTCATAACAGTGATCCGTCATCCCTATTATTTAAAGGCATTAAACATGTACCTAAAAATAGGAGAGGGGGTGATAGGGTTAAGGAACTATCTAGGCAGGAAACCTTCTGGATACATAAATTAAATACTTTGTATCCAGGGGGTTTGAATGAAGATATAGATATCTGGTCTCTGTATTGATTCTATAATTATAATTTTAATTCTATCTCTTTTATTAAATAATATATGATATTTTACATCTGTATCTCTAAATCCATTTATTTTTAAGATATTTAAATAAATTTTAAAATATTTTTTTAAAAATATTTGCAATGTTAGTCTGTATGCCTTTAATAATGATATTATGGCTTTCTATTGTTCTACTTTGTCTACCTATCAGTCGGCTATGAATTTACTTGCCAGTGTTGATTTATCCATTATAGTTTATTTCATATTTAGTTATCCAGGTCCATATAGCATTAGATACATCTTTTATTATGTTTTTTTATGTCTAACACTTGTTTCTTTGTTTTAGTATCTTCAATCGCGCTTTGGTAGTCTTTTTTGCTGTTAATAAAGTTAATGAAGTTTTTTTCCTCTATTGCCTATAACTACCAATGACGCATGCTATTCAGGACTTGTTACTCCGCCCTTGCTGCTCTCCCATTGGCTAGGAGAGTAGAAGGCTTTAACCAATGAGTGACGATCGCGGGGTATTTAGAAATGAACTGAATCCACTAAAAACCAGTCCCTGATGAAGAAAACTGCGGTTTTCGAAACGCGTAGGACATTCTTGCTAACAGCTCTACCTTTCAACTAGTATTTTACTGCGCGAGCTGATAGACTGAACGGTGAAATCGGCGACTCCCAGCGGTGACGTCATCCACTAGGAAGTGCTGCACACGGAGAGGAGTGAGAGTAATCAGCTGGTGTTCAGCTCAGAACAAACACTGTATGGGCCAGCAGCTCCCGTTCAACTAATGCTCTGGGGAGCAAGGACGCACAGAGGCTTTCCATCTGCCCTACTGAAATCCTGCCGCAGAGCCATCAGCAATTCTACCCCTGTGAGGACATCTGTTCCAGTCATTTGAGGCGTTGGGTAACATATCCCAAAACTGCTTGTTTTAACTGCACTGATGTACGCACAATACTCACCCAATAATTTGTTCATGTTAATATAATTTTGTAATTGCACTATGAGCGTTGTGCGCTGTGTCTTTTTTGTATTTATCTGTTAGCTCCAGGGGGTTCCTGAGCCCCCCCTTCCATCACAGCTGCAGACGCTCTGATCAAGGTCACGTAATTAATCATTTAATTACTTTATCACTATATCTCACGTTTATTTATTAGCTGCGCACTTTAATCTCTTGTTCACAGTATCTTTAATAAACACTGGCATTTACTAACAGAGGACGAAGACCTGGTTGAGGTACTCAATATGTCTCCAACATTCACAAGTAGGAGATCTAGGAACATCAAAGATAGAATTGTTCAAAGCCACTACCAACCTGTCCCTACAAGGACTTGGCTGAATCAGAAGCCACAGGGTTCATTCCCATGTGGCCGCTGTAAAGCCTGTGTGTTCATGCCCCAAACAAAGGTATTCACAGACACTGATAAACAAAATACATTTAAAATCAAGGACTTTATCAATTGTAACAGTAAAGGGATTATTTATTTGATCAAGTACACTTGTGAAAAGATGTATGTGGGAAAGACATATCGAGAACTTAAAGTACAAATTTTAGAGCATCTTGGCTCTATACACAATAATCAGGACACACCAGTCTCAAGGCATGTAAACGGCATTCACATGGAAACTGCAAAGTACTACAGTTTGCAGGCATCGAACAAATACCCCTGGGACCACGTAAGGGGGATTGGAATAAACATCTACTGCAGAAAGAGTGTAAATGGATCTTCAAATTAAAAACACAGAGTCCACTGGGATTAAATGAAGGTTTTATTTTTTCACCATTTATCTAACCTGTGCAGAACTCAAGGGATTCTCTGAATATCCTGTTGATAGTTAGAACTAAATAATTTAATTTCTAGTAGGATCGTATTGATCTTAGGGGCGGTCCATTTATTTAGCTCTCAGTCCTACACCTCAATATATCTGCTGTCCAAACCTATATGTGAGCATATGCCTTTAAGAAGCAATGATATGCAATCTGACTTACAGACATGGTGTGAAATGCCTGATCTACACTTTCCCTCATACCACTTTACTATGGCAAAAGAACGCTAACACACATGTGGGTTTATACTATTCAAATACAATAAAATAGCAATTTACTAAAACGCTACCCTTAAAGAGGTCTGAATGTGACTTCATTGGGACAGACGCAATGGGGACACAAACACATACTAATTGTATCCCGAACTCCCACCCCTAGGAGAGGTATAAATATGCAGACACTACGAGTGCAGGCACACTCCTCCCCTTTGAAGAAGTGCCGGTTTACGGCACGAAACAGCTGTCGGGCAGTCTGGCGACGCCACTATCGATGACGTCAGTCAGCTTGGAGGAACATGCTGTACACAGTATACTGAATTAACATCAGAGGCATGGAGAATCACGGTTGTATGGCTCTATATACTTTCTCACAACGCACAAACACTTAGCCTTGCTATATAACTAAGGCATTAGGATTGATACATGCCACAATGGTATTAACCCCATGCATAACACGTGGCACTCCGTTTGCGTTTTTGAGCCATTTTCTGAATCTCATCTGTGATTGCTGTTGGCTATCAGCTTAGATAGCGTTTTACTGATATATGAGTTGCTACTTCTGGAATATGACTGTGGTGAATATATGTTGTGAACCGCAATGATAGCGTTTCCTGATGTTCATCTGTGATGGCTGGCTTTAGAAACAGCCAAGACAGCATTGTATGATCTACTGTTTGATTATATTGCATTAATGAGGACAAATGTATACATCTAATCTGAACATCACAAGTATTTGTCGGATTAAGCTATATATACATCTGCTGAATGGTCACAATGGTGTTACTGGATGTGTAGGATTCACTGCTGCAAACAGAACTGTCAGGATTGCAACACTATACCTTACTTTGTTTCAAACATTGAAACCATTAGTAGCAACCATTTGATATTTTCCTCCATGCCATAACCCAAGTTTGGGTACTCTATACTTCCCAGACTGTTTTGCATATATATCGTTTCATAGAGAATATTATAATCAGTGGACATTTGGCACTGGGTTAGAATGTATATGCAGAGTCTGGTAGATACTGTGTAAACAATAGAGACGTTGGTTTTAACTTTTTATTAGAGTGTATATGTATATATTTTTTGGATAGATGAGTTTAATAAAATGTTATTATTTTTCTGTACTTACCTCCCTGGTGTTTGCATTTATCAATGCATTTTCTGTACACCTACGGTTCAGTTATATATACCATAAAAAGGCTGAGTGCAACTAAATGGGAATCTTTTGGTGATCACCTCTTGATCACTTTTTGCAAATATAGACACATGGGGCTGGCTGTTGAGGAGAGAGGAGTAAGCTACTGAAGAGATTACTGATACAAGGTCTGTGAGCAAAGTAGATGAATTATGAACTGTCTGTCCCCTGCATAGAAAAGGGTAGCTGCCTTAATTTTAGACTGTCTGCTAAAGAGAACTGTTTTGTTTGGTCTGCGAAGAAAAAGCCATTTTTCTTTTGTTTGCTGATGAAAAGCCATTTTTTCCTTTTGTTTGCTGATGAAAAGCTATTTTTGTTTATGTGTGCTGTATATCTTTTAAGGCTAAATAAATAAGCCTTGTCAAGAAACCCGCGTGTGTAGTTGCATGTACCCTGCAACATATGGTCTTCAGAAGTCCTGGGATTTTTTCAAAAGGCTCCTGTAGTTAAAGGGCCACACACACACACACACAAGAATAGAAGAAATGTTGAAAGAGTTTCTGTGTGAGCAGACCAGACAGCAGGGACAGTTAATGCAGGAGCAGGCCCGGCTGCAAGCGGAGAGAGATGAAAGACTACAGGCAGCACAAGATGAGCGGATTGCCAAGCTGCTGACCCATTTTCAAGGGTCTGCCAATCCAGAACTTGCAAACAGACCCCCGATACTCCTGAGGAAAATGGCGCCGAACGAGGATCCAGAGGCTTTTTTACTGACATTTGAAAGAGTTGCCGAAGCTCAGGGCTGGGCTACAGATCGCTGGGAAACTGCTTTGGTCCCGCTCCTCATAGGATAAGCCCAGGTCTCATATCAGGGTCTCCCAGCAGATCAGGCAATGGACTACCGGCAAGTAAAAGCCGCCATACTGGATCGCTTAGGTCTGAACTCAGAGACCTACCGGCAGCAGTTCCAGAACATGAAGTACACCGCTAAGATGAGACCCCGGGTCCTCGCTCAGCGATTATTGGACTTGTGTACGTGCTGGATACAACCCGAGGAGTGCACTAAGGAGGCAATTCTGGAGAATGTGGTTTTGGAACAATTTCTACAAATAATACCCCCTTCCGCACGCTCGTGGGTAAAACGCCACACTGCTGAAACCCTAGCTTTGGTGGTCCGACTCATGGAGAACTTCCTTGGGACTGAGCAGCAGGCGAGTGTCCTGGACCTGACTCCACCGGCACTTGCGGACGCCCAAAGAGGGAGGTCGGATCAATGGGGAACCTACGGCCTGTCCATATGCAACCGCCAAATCCAACGGAAGGAGCAGTCGTTCCAGCAAGGACGGAGTCCAAATGCTGGACCCCGCCGAGACCCTCATCTTCTTCCAGATGTCGGTCCGTCACAAAATGAGAGGAACTTCCGAGGACGTCGCCCACAGGAGCCACCAGATGCCTGGTCTCCAGTAACCAGTCCAGCAGAGCTCTATCCACAGCCCCCTCCTGCGAGGGAACCCTCTCCATGTTCCGCCTGCGGAGAACAAGGCCACCGGTATGTGGACAGTCCACAGATGGATTGTTCATTCAGCAGAACCGTCGCCTCGGCTTTTACTGGGGAAAATTACAAGCCCTGGCTACTTCCAGCCCTGATTGGGGGGAAAACCGTCCAGGCCCTTGTAGATTCGGGCTCTGGGAAAACTCTGGTCCTCCAGGAACTGTTACCGCCTAACGTGTGTTCTTTTAACTCCCCATGGAGCATAGAATGTATACACGGCAATGTAAAACGCTATCAGCCAGCCAAAATCCGGCTACAGGTAAAAGGTCAGGAGGCTTACCTCGAAGTAGGAGTCGCTCCTTGGCTCCCTGCCCCCGTTGTGCTCGGTCGGACTGGCCTTTCTTTTCGGACCTAATGGCCCCAGTCTTTCACGAGGAGCCTCCTTCTAGGGCACAGGAGAACCCTGGCAAACTGTTCCCCTTCTCGGCAGACCTTTTTCCCAGTAGACACCGGGTTCAAAAGACTCGGAAGCAAAGATGCTTGGACAAACAGGACTGGTTGCAGAAATCTGGGTCTCAAGGTGACCATTCTAGTAGTCAGAGGTCACAAGTGATGGCTGGGTATGGCCAAAGGGAGGGGTATATGGGCCCTGGAGATTTACCAGACCTGTACCTCCATGACTTTTGCCAGAAGCAAAGGGAAGACCCAGTCCTTGCTAGACAGTATGACAAGGTGGTGAAAATTGATGAACAGATTTTAGATGCACAGGGGGTGATAGTGTTCCCCCATTTTGAGCTATCAAATGATATCCTATATAGGGTGAATAGGCAGACACAAACAGGGGAGGTCACCAGACAGATATTGGTTCCCAAGGCGTTTGTTAAATCTGTGTTCACTCTAGCCCATACTGTCCCTTGGGGTGGTCACCTGGGCAGGGATAAAACATTGGACCGTATTTCATACTGATTCTATTGGCCAGGGATGCATAGTGATATTGCTAAGCTATGTGCGGCATGTCCGGAGTGCCAGCTAACTAGTCCAAAAGGACAAAAACCAACCCCTTTGGTTCCTCTACCCTTGGTGTCAGTTCCCTTTGAGAGGATTGGGGTAGACTTGGTAGGACCTCTAGAACCTTCTACGAAAGGACACAGGTTTATCCTTGCAATAGTTGATTATGCAACAAGATATCCTGAGGCGTTCCCCCTGAGAACAGCAACGGCGAAGCAAGTAGCCAACAAGTTGTTGAACTGTTCTCACGGGTTGGACTTCCCCAGGTTATGTTGACAGACCAAGGTACAAATTTCATGGCTAGACTGATGCAGGATGTCTTAAAGTTACTAGAGGTCAAGTCTGTTCGGATATCGGTCTACCATCCACAGACTGACGGATTAGTGGAAAGATTTAACCGAACTCTAAAAGGGATGCTGAGGAAATTTGTAGATTCAGAGAAGAGAGCCTGGGACGAACTTCTCCCTTTTCTGTTGTTTGCAGTGCGGGAAGTTCCCCAGGCCTCCATGGAATTCTCTCCATTTGAATTGCTCTATGGCCGCCAACCCCAGGGTATCCTAGATCTCCTAAAGGAGTCCTGGGAGGAACAGCGGTCCCCTTCTAAGAATACCCTGCAATATCTACTAGACCTTAGGAAGCGCCTAGATGTGGTCAGCCATTTTGCCAGGGAGAATCTTAGATCAGCCCAGGACAGTCAGGAGAGACATTGCAATCAGAATGCTCACATGAGAGTGTTTCACCCGGGAGACCAGGTGATGTTATTGTTACCCAGTTGCGAGAGTAAACTCCTGGCCAAATGGCAGGGCCCATTCGAAGTACTCCACCGTACGGGTGATGTGGATTACGAGATCGCTCAACCAGGGTCCAGGAAGGGTAAACAAATTTACCATGTGAACTTGCTGAAACCCTGGAAGATGCAGCGGTCTCTATTCATCCACCCGGTGGAGAAGGAAACGGACTTGGGTCCTCAGCCTCCCCGGGAGAACATCGTGAGTGACGATAAAATCCCAATGGGTAAACAGTTGTCCTCTGAACAAAAAGGGGACGTGTTAGCAATAATTACACAATTCCATGATGTTTTTTCTGACTTACCAGGACAAACTAACTTAATTTCCCATGCAATCGAGACAGCACCTGGGGTAAAAGTACGTTCCCGTCCTTATAGGTTGCTGAAAGTCGTAGGGCTCTGGTAGAGAAGGAGGTACAAGAAATGTTACACTTAGGTGTGATTGAGGAATCATGCAGTGAGTGGTGTGGTCCACTAATTATGGTCCCTAAACCCGATGGGAAGGTAAGATTTTGTGTGGACCTCCGAAAGGTCAATGCGGTATCCAAGTTTGACGCATATCCGATGCCAAGGGTGGACGAATTAATTGACGCCCTTGGTAACGCGGAATATATATCCATGCTGGACTTGACAAAAGGATACTGGCAAATACCCTTAGAGGAAAAGTCCAAATGCAAAACAGCCTTTGCCACTCCCATGGGTTTATACCAGTTTGTAACAATGCCATTTGGACTGCATGGAGCCCCAGCCACATTTCAGAGACTCATGGATAAGGTACTGAGGCCCCATAGGAATTATGCCGCAGCCTACCTAGATGACATTGTCATTTATAGTAAACACTGGCGGGCCCATCTAAATAGGCTGAAAGCGGTCCTCAAATCTCTAAGGGAGGCAGGGCTCACAGCCAACCCTAAGAAATGTGCCCTGGGTAAGGCGGAAACTAAATACTTAGGGTATGCAGTGGGAGGTGGAAAAGTAAGGCCACTAGCCGACAAGGTAGAGTCCCTGAAAGAAGTTCCGACACCCCAAACAAAAAAGCAAGTACGCTCTCTGCTGGGTTTAGCAGGGTACTACCGGCGGTTCATCCCCAACTATTCGGAAGTGGCAGCCCCTTTAACGGACCTCACAAAAAAGTGTGCCCCTACACAAGTGGTATGGTCAAGGGATTGTCAGAGAGCCTTTGAGGACATAAAAAGGTGTCTATCAGAGGGTCCCATCCTTAAAAGCCCAGACTTCAACAGTCCTTTTATAGTGCAAACAGATGCATCAGAGATAGGGCTAGGGGCAGTGTTGTCACAACAGTTTGAGGGAGTTGAACACCCTATCCTTTTCCTGAGTAGGAAATTGTTCCCAAGGGAAAAAAACTACTCAGTGATTGAGAAAGAGTGCCTCGCAGTAAAGTGAGCAATCGAGGCTTTGAAGCATTACCTGGCAGGAGTCCATTTTACTTTGGTGATGGATCATGCTCCACTGAAGTGGTTAAATAGTATGAAGGATTCCAATGCTAGATTGACTAGGTGTTATATGGCCCTCCAACCCTTCTCATTTGAGATTCAGCACAGGCCGGGAAAAGAGAACGCAAATGCTGACTTCTTTTCTAGAGAAGGGGTGGATGGTCGGGCTTCAGCCGTGCGTAGCCCCAGCCACACACTAACAGGGGAGGAATGTGACAGGGTAAATAAAAGCCACCAGCTATATGCCTGGAAAACCTATGTCTAGTCTGCAGTGCAGCACTGACTAGGTTAACTTCAGCTGGGAACCTCAGGACAATTAGTTGGATCCCAGCTGCCTAATCAAGGTGTGTTAAAACCCCAGGCTGTAGACACATGGGGCTGACTGTTGAGGAGAGAGGAGTAAGCTACTGAAGAGATTACTGATACAAGGTCTGTGAGCAAAGTAGATGATTTATGAACTGTCTGTCCCCTGCATAGAAAAGGGTAGCTGCCTTAATTTTAGACTGTCTGCTAAAGAGAACTGTTTTGTTTGGTCTGCTGAAGAAAAAGTCATTTTCTTTTGTTTGCTGATGAAAAGCCATTTTTTCCCTTTGTTTGCTGATGAAAAGCTATTTTTGTTTTTGTGTGCTGTATATCTTTTAAGGCTAAATAAATAAGCCTTGTCAAGAAACCCGCGTGTGTAGTTGCATGTACCCTGCAACAATGAGATACAGGAGGAGAGACATCCCAGTTATTGGAGGATAGTAAGAGTACAAATAATCACAGCTTTTAGAAAGTAAAGTTCTCACAGTTGTAAAGCTGTTGTTCAGATTCCAGATCTTCCTCCAATCTTCACCTCCAAGATTAACTCTGCCACACACTTAAATGTTACACTTTGATGTTACACAGCCTTATGGCTTACAGCCAAGGTATCCTGCCTTAAGTATTCTAAAACACAGTCACGTTGACTAACAATTAAGGGAGGGGTCTGCCTAATCAACTCAGACACACCAAATTGTTAATTACATTTTAGGATCTTGCAAATTGATTGAAGTAGACATACCAATATTAATACATTTTAAAATCTGTATGAATAAAATAGATTTTTTTTCATTGTTATTACATCATATCTTTGTCACATGATATGCCATCCATTCAAAATAAACACCAAGGAAAAGTTATATGTGTGTGTGTGTGTGTGTGTGTGTGTGTGTGTGTGTGTGTGTGTGTGTGTGTGTGTGTGTGTGTGTGTGTACGCAAAAAGAATGCCTGCCACAGACTACAAATGGTGGATAGTGCTTAAATCAGTGTGATAAACTATAATATAACAGCCACTGACGGTGCTTGGGACATGAAATATGGAACCACAGAAGAAAGAGAGAAAGTGTCCCACATATACTGTAGCACTCAAGTATACTAAACATAAGCAAAATGTATTATTGAGAAACCGTCACATAAAAACACATATAACAACCCTTCAAACAATCCCTGACCCCATCACAGGCACATATCCCATTTTTGTTAGACAGTATTCATTCACAATTATTTTCAGTTTGATGGACAGTACTATCTCCAAACACGTGGGACCGCGATGGGGACTTGCTTTGCCCCATCCTACGCCAACATTTCATGGGTTGGTGGTAGATGTCCCACGTGTTTGAAGATAAGAATCCTTTTTGTCACAATGTGGTGCTATACAAGCACTACATTGATGACTTGCTCATTGTGTGGAGATGTTCCATTCAGGATATCATGTTCTTTTTTGAATATCCTAATAACAACACACTCAATTTACAGTTTACGCACAATTTTCATGAGCATCACATTCATTTTTTATAACTCTGTCTATTTGTAGATTTCAACAAAACGGTTCAAAAGACATTTATCGCAAAGATCACTCCAGAAATGCATTATTACATGCCAAGAGTGGGCATAATAGATCCCTCTTCAAGGGCATACCTAAAGGACAATTTCTGCGCCTTCGCAGAAATTGTTCCTCTATTGAGGATTTCAAAATCAGATCTAATGATCTATATGATTGCTTCTTACAAAGAGGATATAAAAGGCAAGATTTGGATGATGCCTACGAGTACTCGCTGTTGAGAAACAGGACTGATCTCATTGCCACAACATATATAGGTCAACATACGAACAAGGGTCCAGGCGATAGTGATCAAATAGAGATGACCACAAACGATCCACCCTACTTCAAAACCCAATATAGTGGTCGAGCTACAGCTATATCAGCTATTATCAGAAAACATTGGTCCATTCTCTCCCTAGATCCGGTCATACATGATATGGCATTTGGTGATCCTAAATAAAGTGTTTTTTAAATCGCAAACTCTAGGTAATCGTATTTCCCTGAGTATGTTTCTAACGAGTAATGCGGTTAGAAAGAAGGGATTTTTTCCATTGCTTAAAGGTTCACATAGATGTGGGCACTGTAATATTTGCCCTTTTCTACAGAAAAACACGACTTTTCAAAACAAGGATCAAACAAACAAATATGATATAAAATCATTTATTACATGCCAGATTAATCATGTTGTATACTTACTAATTGGTGGGTGTTTAAAACAATATGTGGGGCTTACTACAAGAGCACTTAAAGTGCGTATTCAGGAACACGTTAGGTTAATCTCCAAAAAGATACTAACCACCCTGTTTCTAACACACACACATTCCCACACACACACACCCTGTTTCTAAGTATTTTGTTGATTGTCGGTCTTGATTTCTTGGATCATTCAAATGCATTGCATTAGAAGATATCCCTGTTCCCAAGAGAGATGGCAATAGGGCTAGGACGCTGCATCAGAGAGAGGCATTCTGGATCTTTATCTTTATTCAAGGTACCCTCCAAACCCATGGACTCAACTCTGAGTGGGGTCTGGGATGCTTCCTCTGATGCACTGTCAGGATCAATATTATATCATGAGATATCTTGAGATAGATCGTTGGTAGCAATATCATTATTTATGAATCCTTAAATGAATGTCATTGTGTTTATGTCATGTATGATTACCCCTTTTCTATACAGTGGACTATACCACTGTAGTGCCGACGAGTATTCTAAAACAAATCTGGGGCAATCACCAGCTAGACCCAGGTACATGCTGGGTACATGCTGGGTACATGCTGCAACATTTCAGTGACATTTCTGCAGACAGACTAATGGCCCATCGGATTAACAGCGGGGGGTCCCTGGCAGTCCCATTCAAACTGAATGGGAATGCCAGGGACACCTGCTCTGTTAATCTGATGGGCCATTAGTCTCTGCAGAAATGTCACTGAAATGTTGCAGCATGTACCCAGCATGTACAGTACCCAGCATGTACCCAGCATGTACCTGGGTCTTGTTGGTGATTGCCCCAGATTTTCCAAGGCAGGTTTTAGAATCACCTGTAAATTCATTGTGTTAAATAGGGTTCCTTTTCCATACAGGGTCTTAGTATATCATGATAATTACCTCTTAAGACATTCATGATTCTGAACTATATTCAGATACATTGGGGCCTATGCAGAGAGCAGCGCTATTTCGAAATTCGCCATTTTTTGGAGAAAATCGCGCAGAAAGCAGCAGAAAATGGCGAGTTCCGAAAAACGCGCCAATTTTTCTTTTCTATTTGTAAAACTCGCCTCGCGGCTGGCGAGAACCTCAATCTCGCCAGTTTTAAAAATATCCGTATTCAGAGAGGTGCGAACGGCATCTAGCGGCTGTTCGCGCCAATAAAATGGCGCGATTGTCTCCGTTTTGCCTCGCCACAAAAAACTGCCGCTCGCGGCCATTGCAAAGGGAAAAAAAGGCGCGAATTTGTTTTAACACATTTCTGAAGCGCGCATCTCGCCAATTTAAACTCGCCACACGCATCCATGTTAAACATAGCAGAATTCGCACTTCTCTGCATATGGAGATTAAAACTCTCCAAAAAAGCTACTTTTTAATAAATTCGCCAATTTTAAAATTCGCTGCTCTCTGCATAGGCCCCATTGTGTTTGACAATGAGATGTTGTTTCATACGTAATGCATATTTAATATAAAATGCAAAAACTGTTCATCAACAGAGCATGTAGTTATATTACTAGTCATTACAATTCTGATATACTATGTGTATGTGCTGATTAGTTCACATTATCTCTCTTCTTTTGTCAAACACAGATTATCAGTTTCATCATAAGGTTTCATACATTGTTTGCAACATATATATATATATATATATATTCAATTCACTTATATTCTATTTGATCAACAAATTACAACCAGTTGCAGTACCATATATATTCTAAAACAATTGAAGCAATAATGCAGTTATTTTTGAAGTAAATAATTATAGACTTCAGTATAGTCTAACAGAATATATATTATACATCTTTAATTAGACTTTATACTTCAGTATATATCTACATTCTCATTTACAAGGGTTTTAGCATTTGTTACATGCATAATCAACAACATTCAACTGGTGTGTCAGCATGACCTCAGACTCAATCAGCTGTGTCTGATGTACTGTAGGTGTTTTACTTTTAATTATTGAGCCTATTTAAATGTGCATACTTCCTGTTATGGATAGAAAAACCTCTTATGGCGCTGAGGGTAGGTGGCTGGAACAAGAGTCTTGTGCTGAGGTTTCTATTAGATAAGCTCAGAGAGGGAGACAAGAGAAATACAAACAACACAATAGTGTATTATCCTTTAGACAAGATAAGACATGTAGATGGAAAATGGAGAATTTATTAGTTAAAACAATTGTGACTACAATTGAGGTAAAACATGAACTGTAAAATGAACAGTGGATGATCTTCTGTTAATAAAAGAAATAGGGGCTTCCCATCACTTGGGCAGAAAGAAGCCTTGCTGCTCCACCAGAGTTAAAACTGAAATCCTACTCACCGTCCTGGAGTAGGACATGTGCATTGGTACGGGGTCTTTAGCCAGGGGTGGCTGTCTGCTGTGGGGTACCGGACGTCTGCTGGAAGCGTGCGGGGAGATTTCAGGAATACTCGTGTAATCAACAACACCGCGTGAATTTCGCGCGTCTCCTCCGCTGACGTCACCGCCGGATTGACTCAGCTACGGTGTCCCTGGATGACCACAATACCTTCCTACGCGTTTCGAAACACTCGATCACGTGTTTCTTCGTCAGGGAATGGTGGAGCAGCAAGGCTTCTTTCTGCCCAAGTGCTGGGAAGCCCCTATTTCTTTTATTAACAGAAGATCATCCACTGTTCATTTTACAGTTCATGTTTTACCTCAATTGTAGTCACAATTGTTTTAACTAATAAATGCTCCATTTTCCATCTACATGTCTTATATTGTCTAAAGGATAATACACTATTGTGTTGTTTGTATTTCTCTTGTCTCCCTCTCTGAGCTTATCTAATAGAAACCTCAGCACAAGACTCTTGTTCCAGCCACCTACCCTCAGCGCCATAAGAGGTTTTTCTATCCATATCTTGCATATCTGGTTGGAAGATCCCAGATTAACCCTCTACGGCAGCTCCAGGACTACCTACCCTCTAGGACTGTATCTCAGGTTTTGTTTCTCCTGTTTGTTTACAATTGTTGCACTAGCGCTTGTATACACTTATTTTACACCTTATACTTCCTGTTAGTCTCATACTCCTTGAGAAAGCGCAAACACTTGCGTGAATCGCGTGGGAGGACTATTTTGTCTATTTGTTGTCATTCATCTATGCCCTAATAAAGCCTTTTTATATTTTTCCATACATGGTTACCTCATTTTTATTTTTATTTACCATTTTTGGCTAGGGATTGTCAGTTTAACATTTGAGTGCTCTGAATACACTTCATTCATCTGCTGACAAAGAGATACAGGCTTCAAATAATCAAAATGTATGCTCAAAAAACAAGTCACGCAGACAATGAAGTAGAAGAATTCTACCACGAAATCAACCAATTAAAAAATAAATACAATTGTCACCTCAATATCGTTATGGGAGATTTCAATGCAAATAGTTTTGTCCAACAGAAAGATGAATCATTAGTTGGTATGTATGGTTACGGTAACAGGAATGAATATGGGGACAGATTGGTAGAATTTACAGGTGCGAAAACTTCTAAATCATAAATTCATATTTCAAGTTGAATCCAAATAGAAAATGGACTTGTAATCGACCCAATCAAGAAGAATTCACAATTAATTTCAACACCGGAGACTTCGGCATGAATCCCATGCAATAAAAATTCATTTACAGCCAACTTCATAACCTTAGCGGCTAACTGCTAAGGCAATGAAGGGGTTAACCCTTCTCGCTACCCACAAGGGACAAATACCCCTTTCACCCACCCCTGCTACCCACAATAAACACTAACACCCACCTCCTCTACCCCCACATGATTGATACCAGAGGCCGTGGGTGTTCCGGGTCCAATGGTGGTCCCCACAAGTGTCTGTGGGCCCTCTAGTGGTCCCCGCGGGTGTCTGGGGGCCCTTAGGTGGTCCCTACGGGGTGTCAGGGGGTCCTCAGGTTGTCCCCATGGGTGTCTATGGGTCCTCAGTTGGTCCCCACGGGTGTCCAGGGGTCCTCAGGTGGTCCCCGCATGTCTCTGGGGACCCTCGGGTAGTGTCACATCCTTAAAAAAACAAAAAAAGAGGCGGGAACATGAAACAGCATCCAATCATCTGACATGAAAATGTGACACCATAAGCTCTATATAAGGCCTGGACGCCCCATTTAACAGGAAGAAGATGACAAGACAACATTCATTGGGACTTACTATGGGGTTGGATTGACAGATGAAGAAAGATGATAGAAGATTAAAAAAATTAAAGAAATAATGACAGAAGAAGATAGAAGAGGGTGGTAGAAGATAAAAGAAAGAAGAATGTTGTTACCTGTTCCGGATCTTCAAGGAGGATGGCGTTGGATTGACTTTGATGACGTTGCGGTATGAGAGTTTGCAGAAACGCCGGGATTCGGAGGGCCAACGCTTTTAAAGGTAAGAAAAATATTGAATGTATGAAATTTTATTTTTTACAGGTTTTTATTGTATTTTTTTCTTTTTATGTTTTCATTGCCCATTGACTAATAATGTATTAATCTGTGCCCGTTTAGGGTACAGATAAATACAGTGACAGCCAATGCATTTTTTGGCAAATGCTTTTTTTCTATTTGTTGTTTTTTTCTTTTTATTGTTTGGCTTAAATTGTTTGTAATTTGGATGGCTTGTTTTTAGTACATTTTAGAATTGGTTAGCGTTTTAAAATAATTATTTGTTTTGTTGGCTATTGGTTTAAATGCATTAATTGTTTTGTTGGCTAGTGTTTAAAATGTATTAATTGTTGTTGGCTAGTGTTTAAAATGTATTAATTGTTTTGTTGGTTAGTGCTTTTAATTATTAAATAGATTGGTTGGCTAATGCTTTTGTTTATGTATTTAATTGGTTGGCTAGCGCTTTTATTTAATTGATTGGCTAGTGATTTCATTTATTTAATTGGTTGGCTATATCTTTTATTTATTTAATTGGTTGGCTAGTGCTTTTATTTAGTGAATTGGGGTGTTTAGGTGCTTGTGTATATCTTTTATTATTTGTATTTTTGGCCTTCATGCTTTTTTATTAGGGTGACCATTGACTGCTATAGTGGCTTATCATGCCTATATTATATGGGTATGATGTACCACTATGCCAATCAATGGGTACAGGGTGGGTATAGTGGTCCCGGAGTGAGTGGTTAGGCGTACCGGGTGGGTAGCGGGGGATGGTGGGTTAACCCCTTAATTACTATAGCATTTATTAACCGCTAAGATGATTAAGGGGTTAGGAGCCAATAGATTGTATTTTTTCATGTATTCTTGCTGTCATAGTAGGACATGGACCTGCAGTATGCTGACGAGGATGCCCTTCATGATGGCAGGGGTAAGTAGAAAGGTTTATTTACTTTATTTATGCAGGCTGGCTAATGTTTTATTATATAATGGGCAAATGAAATATTATCCATATCCGGATAATAGTTATTTTGGCCATTATTTTACTGTATGTGTTGGGGGTTTTTATTTCAATTTATTGCAAAAAAAATTTGGTCACAGGATTGGTACCTCATGGCAGCGGGGACCCGCGGGGACCCCCGAGGGTTCCCAGACACCTGTGGAAACCACCTGTGCGGGACCACCTGAGGGCCCATAGACACCGCGGGGACCAACTGAGGATCACCGGATACCTGCGGCCTCTGGTATCAATCATGTGGAGGTAGAGTATGTGGGTATTATTGTTTTTATTGTTTATTGTGTTTACAGTAGCAGCTGTTTTAATATAAAATTTTATACTAATGTAGATGAGCAGGGGGTCTCCGGAGCAGATCCGCATTGATTTGAGATCTGGGGACCCCTGCTTCCAGAGATACAGGCCCTGTTAAGGGGTGCCGGTAGCTCCTACGTTTTTAAATGTCCCGCGTCATGTGACCGTGGGAATAAAAGGAGGGACCGGCACCCCATAACGGGGCCTGTACCTTGGGAAGTAGGGGGTCCCTGAAATCAAAACGGTTCTTCTCCGGAGACCCCCTGCTCATCTACACTAGTATTACATTTTTTATTAAAATACATTAATTTCAGGTGAGATTTACACAGGGAGAGGTGCTCTCTCTGAGCAGCTTTCTCTCTGGAGCTGAAAGAAATCGCCAGGTAAGGCCTTTTGAGAGAGGCGATCATCACGCCACTGGCTGCTCGCCCATTTTGGGAATTTTGCTAACACAGGTAATTAAGGCTTTCTGAATACCGTGATAGCAATGCTAAAAAACTGGCGATTTAAATGGGCCGGCGATTTTTTTAATGAAGACTACTAGCATAGGCCCCTGCATATTCCTTAACGGTTTTGACACAAGGACTGATCACAGATTGGTTTGCTGCAAATTACATCTGAATGCAAAGTTGGAAAGAAGAAAACTGATTATAAAGAAGAGAAAAACAATCAACATAAATACCATCAAGAATAAGAGCAGAGAGTTTCTTTAGAACTCAAAAATCATGTCAGCTTGCTCAAAATGCATGAGGACACTTTAACAAATGATTATGAAGAACTTAAGAAGATTGTAGTTGAAAGCGCAGAAAAAAATGGCGAAATTGCTAACAAAAACGGATAATAAAATATCTGAGGAGACAAAACAATTAATGTAGAGACCACAAGAAAGCAAGTAAACTCAAAACGCAAGAATAAGAATTGAATATGCAGAGCTGTGAAAGGCGATCCGCAAACGTATAACTTAACATGTAAGAAACTGTAACTGTGATATGGTGAAAAATATTATACAAGATAACAAAAGATTAAAGAAGATAAATCAGTAACTTATGGTTGGAAATAAACAAATCATTGCGCTCAGACAAGATAATGGATCAAGGTTAAAAATTTGCACTTATTATAAAGAGAGTTGAGGACTTTTACTAGAAATTGTACACAAACACACATAACACAGGGCATAATCGAGTAGGGGACAAGCGAGAAGAAGCCACCAATAATGTACCATGCGTCCTTCCACGAGAAGTGGCAGAAGCAATAAAATCCATGAAGAATGGGAAGACTCCCTGGGAAGATGGAATTACAATTGAAATCTTGAAAGAAGCTGGGGAAGAAGTTAAAAAAAGCCTCGCAACACTCTTTATATGCTGCTTGAAGAACAGAATAAATCCACAGCAATGGAGAAATGCCATAGTTATCCTCATCCACAAGAAAGGAGACAAAGAATACCTCAAGAACTGCAAACCAATTAATCTACATCCAATCACTTACAAGATTTTTATGAAGATTCTCAGTTATCAGCTACAACAGACCCGGGACTCTGCCCAGCCTAGGGAACAAGCAGGATTTTGCAATGGATATAACACAATGGACCACATCCAAGCGTACAAGAAGTGATTTCCTGAAGCAATGAATAAGATCTACTACTCATTTTAAGATTAGTAGATTACAAGGAAGCATTTGTTTCTGTCTACTCCTCAGCGGTCCTAGATGCATTAAGAAGAAGTGTACATTTATATTATATAGAACATTTCCAAGAAGGCCACATTAACCATTATATTACATGAAGATACAAGTAAGATAAGGGAGTTTGGAAAGGAGACACCATGTAACCAAAGCTTTTCACTGCAACACTAAGAATTGTTCAAGACACTAGATTGGTAAAAAAAAGGAATCAAAATCAACGATGAATATTTGAGTCACCTACAATTTGCAGATGACATTGTTATTTTTGCCACAAGTCCAAAAGACCTCCAGCAACAAATTGGAGACCTCGCTGAAGCAAGTAAAAATGTAAGCCCTTTATATGAATCTCAACAAGACCAAAGTGATGTTCAACCAATATGTCAAGCCATAAAAGAGTCAAATAAATGGAATAAAACTAGAAGACGTTGAAGACTATGTCTACCTTGGCCGGCGAATTACTATGGATGGGAACCTTTTGAATGATATCAATAGGAGAAAAAGATGGGATGCAACACATTTTTAAGAAACAAGACAATATTTCAAGGTAAACTTCCACGGTGCATCAAGAAGAATGTTTTTGACCAATGTATTCTCTTAGTGTCCACGTATGGATGTGAAATGTGGACCTTAAGTGCGCAGATAACACAAAGAAGTATAGAGAGATGTATGCTGGTGTAGCCCCTGTCCCCTTCGGCTCCCTGAGACCCACCTCCTTGCTGGCAGCGCGGTCGCGGGTTCCTCCGGAGCCAGCGACGGACCCGCCGGCTGTGTGCAAAGGTGGGGGCCAAAGCAGGGAGCGCTCCGACGCCAGGGAGGCTCTGCGGCGCACCCAGCTAGCGGGGGCCGCCATTCCGAATGCTCGCGCATGCGCAGTGATCGCGCATGCGCAGATGAGGCTAGGGAGCTGCGGTGGCCATTACACAGTCGTGCATGCACAGTGGAATCGCGCACGCGGCCCCAATGTTATAGAGGCCTCCACGGGACTACCATTCCCATGAGGCCAAGGGAGACAAGCACAAGGTGCCCCAGAGTGGACAATGAGAGGCCAGAATTCTCGGGAGAGGGAAAGATATACATTTCACGGGTTTTAGAGGAACGTGAGTTGGAGCTGGGAGCTGGGTTAGTTAGGGTGTGTGTGCAGGGAGCAGTAGCCCCTGGCACTAGGCCTAGTTACCCCCAGATAATAGTTACCATTGCCCCAGTTTGTGCTTGCTTCAGGGACAGGCCCTACTTGAGGAATTCTGCCCCTTTAGCTGTTTGGTTTAGTTAAGGAGACACTCAGTGTCACGCAGCCTGATTACTGAGTCTGGGCTCAGACCCTCACTTATATAGAGACTATCTTCTCGGAGGCCACGCCAAGCAGTGACTGTGGCCTGCCGGCTGCAGACGGATCCCCGTCAAGGTACAGATGGTGCGGAGTCATTGTGATATTATCCACGCTGGAATTCACCCCACGCGTAGGAGGACATCACGTCTGATCAGACAGATCCAAATCCAGTTGTATAGCGGCACCCGTGGCTGGAGCCCGGGCAGGTATCTATAATAGTGCACCAACACGTCAAGGTATAGCGCTATCTCCAACACATGTGGGTGGGTTTGGACATAAGGTACTCTGGGGAATACTTATGTTGATGTGTGCACCCGGTGCACGTCCATGTTTGTGTTACATGCATCTTGCTTTGTGGTACAGGGTAACAAAGTTATAAGTAGTAGCAATAGTAAAACAGTTGTTAGCATACACTGTGTGCGTGTCTTATTATTGTGGTTCCTGTAAGAGGACCATCCCACTCAGGTGGGAACCCTTACAGGTGGAGGCGCTGTGTTCGACGAATGATCAGGTAACCCCAGGCTCCCAGTTGCGGAGGTTCAGGCCTTCTGTGAGCCTATCAGGTGACACACCACACCCGGTAACACAAGTGTAGATTTCCCAACATGGTCCCTATCTGAGATTGGGCTGGGGGGGAAAGGTGTTACACTGGGTATTACCCAAAGACAGGAAAAATATGAATAGGTTTTGAAACCAAACAAAAGTCTGTAACATCATCACAGGGGTGAAGAAAATAAAATGACAGTGGGCCGGACACATCGCAAGAAGAAATGACCGTTGTTGAATGGCTGGCAACCACAGTATGTGGAAGATCATTGGGGAGGCCTTCATTCATCCAGCAGCAGTGAATCAATAAAGATGATGGTATATATACATATATATACCAAGTACTGTATCTGCATTTTTATTTGAAGTAAGCTAGCTCTATCTTCTTCCTGAGGTAATAAAAATCCTCAAGATTTTAGCAATTTATTCAATATTGTGGTCAAAGGATTGCAGATTAATGAATACCATGTACATTTTATAAGAAAACAAATTTCAAACAGGATTTAACATATTGCTTTAAAGAAAGACTAAAAATCTTTGTAGGAGATGAAAATAGGCTTCTCTGTAAAGATGTGCAACGTACCAAATTCATTAACCTTTTAACTTTCTGAAACTTAAAAATGATTTTAAAAGTTTGGCTTAAATTGATAAAGTCGAAGCAAAATTCTACATTTTTTCAATTGAACTTTGAATTTCGTGGAGACATATCTGTGAATACGCCGAAGGTGCCTAGGAAATATGCTAATATCAATTAATTGAATATGCTTTGCTTATACAAAGGTGTACGTTATTTCCCAGGTATCACGTGTGTTCACAAATATGTCTCCATGTTTTGTATAAAGGAGTGTTTTGTAATGCAAATAAGTCCTCTCTCCCCCACCCTGGGGCAGAAGACTTTTACTTGGTAAACCTGCTGTGAACGTTTTAAAAAGTTTGATTTTGTTATGTGTGGGTAATAGAGAGGCTACCATGCGAGAAAAAAATAACTAAGCACATAAGGCTGGGGCGATGGCGCCTTCGTCCGCGCGGAGGTGTGCGGAGGCTGGGAGGTAAGCTAGTGCTTTCCCTGGCCATGGTAGATGGGCCACAGGGGGCGTTCCTATGGGCGTGCCTAGGGGCATCACAGAGCTGGTTCGCCCACATCGTGATCGGCCTGTCGCGCCAATAAATCAGTTTGAACTGATTTATTGCGCAACGCCTGCCCCCTCCTGCTTCTGTACGCACTCTCCCGCATGCCACATGGACGCGAACACTGCCTTAAGGCAGTCTGTTTGCTCAGCATGTGGATGCCTCCGCACGGTCTGCGGTACCATGGCTCCAGCCTAAAGTGCTTTCATTGGGGATTGTGCTTATTTGGGCACTAGCACAAGGAGATTTCCATTAACCATACTGCCTGATCGGAATGATCACTGTTTAATAATTAACCCCAATAATCTCTGACTCTTCATTGTGGTTTGATGCAGATCTTCATGGATGTGATTCACAGGACAGTGTCCAGATAGACTCTGAAAGAACTGAACTGTTCGGTAAAACTGGCAAATAATGTATGAAAGCTTGAGTTCAAAATGGTGGTTCCCAAAAACAGAGAAATAGGTATAAACCTAAAGAGCTAATGGTAAGCCAAAGGAAATAGGGAAAGTTAAAAAAAAATGTGGACTGGATCCCATCAGGGGAAATACTTTACCATAACGCTATGTAATCTAAAATATGATTTACTGATTCGTGTTGGAAAGAAAGTATGAAAATCCCATTCTTTCTAATGCTTTGTACAAATGTAATCAATTAAGCTCCATTGTGGGAAAGAAAAAAAAAACATTAAAAAATTAATTCTCAGCAAAATGCACATTTTTAAATAGTAGCTCTGGTAATATCACCCATGTTTATATTGACTAGCTACTTGTCATTAAAAAAAAAAAACATGCATTATGCTACAATTATCATTAACAAGCAAACAATAACCTTTTGCATGTTAAAGTGGCTTGCCTGCTTGGAATAATAGGCTGCTTTCAGCTTTGTTCATTTAATATGCAGTATTTAAACACAATTTAATGCACTCTCCATTTTCAATTTAACATGCAAAAGGCAAAGTGCATCATAACAGGATGTAACTACACATTAATCAAATTAGCACAACATTTCAAAGGCTCCTACAGTTATGTCCCAAGTCATGACAGAAAGAATGAGGAAAAAGAGAATTCTTTGCCGAGAGACTTACTCTACACTATTTTTCTTTCATAATAAATGATGGTTATTGTTGGCAGGAAAAAAATACAAATGCTGTCCCGAAATGAGACTTTGATAGTTTAATATGCATACTGTATATGTTTTAATTTGCAAATATAGGCCCCTTTCCCCCTTGTCTAGGGAAACGACCTGCGCTGCCGTTACCTGAGTGGCTAACAGGAGACTTGATCCTCCGCTGAAGAGAGCCTGGGGTGACTTTGTTCGCTAACACAGGGGTGCGCAAACATCTTGAGCTGGCCCCCCTGCCCGGGAGGTGCAGCGTTCGCGCCACCCCTCTCCAATGACTCGGCGTCAAATGACATTGCGGGTCATGTGACGCTGTGTTGCCATGGTGACGCGCCGCCGAAGACCCGGCGGAGATCAGGTAAGTGAGTTACAGAGGCCTCACACCTCCCCCGACATTTAATTTAAATGCCGTGGGGAAGAGAGCAAGGCCTGTGTAACCGCCTGCGCCCCCCCTAGAAATTCTCCTGCCCCCCAGTTCACGCACCGCTGCACTAACGTACAGCGCCTCCACCTGAGAAGGATCCTCACAAAGTAGAATAGCCCCTCTCAAGACAATACAGCAGTAAATACACACACACTTTGTACGATAAAGGAATATTTACTGAACACATGAACACCACTATACAACTATGGGTAAGAGTTTTCAGACCTGCAGCTTGTGTCCTTTTTCTCTGCCTCCAGCTTTTGAAGAGACACATCCAGCCAGCCCGAGCGATTGGATTGGGCAGCCTTGTCTTGACCCAGCGCTCTGCTGAGTGCTTGAAGACGTGTTTCAACAGATGGTTGGGGTTAGAGTGTGTCATCACATGCGAGTGGGGATTAGAGCAGAGAGGCTGCTCTGCTGGAGCTGTGTGGTCTTCCCCTGCAAGTGTTAGCTGCATGGAAGAAAGAAGAATCCTTGCAAATTGTGAAGGGAAGAGTAAAAAAAGGGGGTAACGCGGCCGCCCAGGTTCCACATCCAACGAATGAGGTTGCATCTGGTCATCAGAATACCAACAGTTTGCTGATCATTCTGAAATTTGAACTATCCACATTGGATCAAAGAATCCACCTAATTGGACACATTAGGCGCTGGTATCCCTTTATTGTTATATTTCTATGTTCTGATTGTACCATCAGATTGTCATCAGGCTGCCTAGCTTGCCACTAGGGCCACACTCATATCAGGGTTATATTTGTTATTTCCATTAGCGCTAATATACATCACTCCTTTCTTTTTTTTTATGAACACCACTATACAACTACGCAACACAATATCAACCCCGGGGAGTATCCCAACAGTACTTGGGGTGTGGTGGCACCAATGTCCCAGTGTCTGTGTCACAATGTCAGTCCCCACCCAAAAGTGCAGGGAGTAGCGCTACTCCTGTAGATTGGTGGTGCACATGGAATACCTTACTGGTCTTAGGCCAGACCAGGCCAAACTGTAGCGTGGATCTGTCGGACTGCGGAGTGATCCCACAATCCGATCTCGGCGCTCCTTCCATGAAGGTGTCCACCTCTGAGGGAGCTCCTGTTGGAATGTGTACCTTTTAAGAGTCTCTTTGTGACCTTGTGGTCTTGTCCCAGACCTCAGGCCGCAGTCCGCGCACACTGTGCGACTCCTTTCACCAGCACAGCAACACTCACTAACAAATACTGAGGGAAGCATCCCTATCTGGGGCCTTCCCTAGAGCAGCCACAAACTTGTAAGAGCTAAGGGCCTATCTGGGGCCTGGGGGAATATCTATCCTAGTCTGGGAGCCACTGGCACCCAGACACTACCTTCCCCTTCTCTCTCCTGGCTCGGACTGACCGCACGTGCTCCTTCGCCAAACTGTATCCTTTTCCTGCCGAGATCCTCAGAGCCCTATTGGCTGTCCTGTGCATGTAACCACATGGGGTTGCTGGGAATTGTAGTCCCTTTGCAGAGCCTTGTAATGGCCGCAGCAACTCTGGGTGTCCTGCACATGCGCATCGGCTCCAGTGCATGTGTCCAGCTCCAGTGTCCAATGCGCACATTCAAAATGGCAGCCCCCGTTGTTGGGTGCACTGCGAAGCTCCGCGACCCGATCGCCACTTTGGCCCCCACAGCAGCGCTTCCTGCATCTGTGCCAGGTTCGCATGCCACCGGCATACGGTGTTTCCCTGCAGCCTCCCCCCACACGGACTGGGAGGTAAGGGGACATGGCTGCACAACGATTCCAGGCAAATCATGCACGTCTGTGTATTAATTAGATCAGATTTATCTGTGGTAGACATTTAAGGAAAGTAAACAGAATTAAATACATAATTTAAATGAAAGAATAGCCACAATGCTGGAAGTTAAAAGGGTGTGGGTTTAACTTATGTACTATATCAGTGGTGCGCAAACTGGGGGGAGCGCAAGATATTTTTGGGGGGCGCGTGTGGTTGCTGTGGTCCCGATCTCTTCCCTAAGGCATTTAAAGTAAATGCCGGGGGACCGTGCGAGGCCTCTGCAACCTCTACTTACCGAGATTCAGACGGCTTCAGAACGCGTGACCATGGCATCAAATGACGCCGTGTGGTCATGTGTCGTCACAGTTGCTATGGTAACGTGATGTCAAATGCCGCCGCGGGTCACGTGACGTGATGTCACATGACCCTTTTGAGGTAAGGGGGTCGGCGAGGAAATACTGAGACTTCTGAGACCATGTGATGTGGATCTGTTATGTGAGTTACAGAAAGGAATCTTGCAGCTTTTATTTAGATAGTTAAGGAAATGGGTAGGTGATGCAATGAAGATTGGACCTTACAAATTCAGGAATCCCAAGCACAAATGGAATCTATTATTATATTCTGAACAGTGCAACTATGACAGGAGGATTTGATTGTTGTGGAATTATGGCAATATTTTTGTGCTGTGTATAAACACCTTAAGATCTCAACGCCTTTATTGGACTCAATGGGCCAGATAAATGAAACATTGATAAGGAAAAATGGAGATGTTATCACCAAAAATTTGTAAATGTTTGGTAAATTAGGATGCAGTACCCTGGTTCTCCCACCAATTGGTACATTTCGATATGATGAGTTAAACATGATTGCTACTAGTAAAAATAGCGAATTCTTTAGTAAAAATATATATTGTTCCGTTTTCGATAAGGATCGCCATGGTCTTAACTAATTTGTTTTAGTAAATTATGTATCTCCTGCTTCAAGCTATCGTTAGCCCTATATCTCCTATGTATATACTGCCAAATGATTAGGAAATTATATACACAGTCAGGTAAACCTGCATGGAATAGGTGATGACATAGAAATGTTAAAACATCAAAACATGTGACATTGTTTGTGTTTTTTTTAAATAATATTTCAGTTCTGTAGTATTACAGTACATATCACTTTATTTTTTATTATTCAATAATTACATTTGTAATAATTTGTAAACCATCCTTTGATTTGTATAGCAGGATTTAGTCCACCTCTGAAATAGTGCAAGATGTTTGTAACACTTTTCTGTTTGGGATATTTTCTTGCCAATATTCCCAGCCCTTGACCTGTAAACTGTAACAATATTACCTTAGTACAGCAGGGCCCTGGGCATATGGCAGGTTCCGTTCTAAGGGCCCGCCGTATAGTGAAAATTGCCTGAAAGCGGAACATGCGATTTTCAGCTATGCGCATGCGTAACCTGGCATGCATTTTCCCCCTTGTGTGCATGCACAACCCGGCATTTTCCCCCTTTTGCGCATGCGCAACCTGGCATTTTCCCCCTTGTGCGCGCGGGACCTATGTTCTGCGCGCGCAAGCTACATTCTGCGCATGTGCGCCGGCGGCAAAGCCTCTGATGAGACATGGCGGCCCCCTTCTTGGTGCCGTATCAGCGGATCGACGAAAAGCGGGGCGTCGAGAAGTGGGGTCCTGCTGTAATATCAGGATACATAGTAGCTGCTGTGCATCCATTATGTTAGTCACATAATCCGAATTTCAACAATTTGATAAAAGGAGAACCAAATTATTGCCACCTTATGTAAGAATGGAGAATAAAACATTGTCACATGCTTACATATTCAAATAAGATTTTATTATTTTTACAAAAAAAGGGGAATGTTTTAAAATGTGTGTGTGTGTGTGTGTGTGTGTGTGTGTGTATATGTATATATTTTTTTTTATTAACCATACTACCTGATGAAAGGGGTAAATCCACTAAAATTTCTTCACTACCTACCCCACGTTACCAACTTCAGATGTATTAAACCAGGGGTGTGCAAACTTTTCTTGCTGCGCACCCCCTGCTTGCTCTCCTCCATTCTTGCACCCCCGTCTTACCTCGCGCGGGGTCATGTGACGTCACATAACACGCAGCGCCAGTTTTTGGCACGTTACCATGGCAACCGTGATGTTTCATGCCCCTGCGGCGTCATTTGACTCCGTGTTACCATGGTCACGCGTCCTGAACCTGGCTGAATCTCAGGAAGTAGAGGTTGCAGAGGCCTCGCGCGGTCCCCCGGCATTTAATTTAAATGCCTTGGTGAAAAGCGCAGGACCTCTGCAATCGCCCACGCCCCCACAAAAAAACCTCGCACCCACCCGTTTGTGCACTCCTGTATTAGACTATTGTTATTCAAACCTTTATTAATCATTAAGTTAATTTAACTTAACAAATATACCCCAGGAGCACAAAACACCCAACTTGCCACAACTAGCAACATCACCAGCTCCCCCTTAACTATTGTCCCCCCACCCCATATTGGTGGTATAAACACATTTATTTGCACCCTCTCTTAGCAGGGATGTGATCCTCCTGAGTTTGGCGAGTGCTGCGTCTTCCACCTCCTTGGGTTAGTGCACCTCGACGTGCTGGAGAGAACAGCAGGGTGGGTATAGAGGTGCTAGCAGGGGGACTAGCTGTTGACACACAAGGTGTTTCTTGACTTAGGGAACAACATGGTGTTTGGGGCCTAAAGATAGCGATGGCCTGATGTAAAAGACCACACACCTGTTTATTACTTTTTTGAATTTGAGATGATATCCTAGTCATATTGGTTCCCAAACATGTATGTGACATATACATTTTTTTTCTACTATGGCCTTATTTTCCTTACTGGCCTGAGTCATTGTGACAGTAGAAGGTAACCAGGCTACACAATAAAGGTTAAGCCCTCTGGTTATCCCTGAAACCGTGGGGTCCCTGGTAGCTACATAAGCACCATAAGCCAGGGACCAGGGATAATACATGCTGAATATAAAGTGACCCCTGCTTTTTTCTGTTTACATGTTCCCTTGGCCTTAGAACTGTGAGATTTCTCGTGTGTCAGTTTTAGGAGGGATATTTGGGTAGAAATACAATTATTTTGTTTGCAGGATTTCAGGGGCAGAAGTTATCGGTAGTCTTATAATTCTCCCCGGCGAGCAGGCATGATTTGCCGGTACGGGATGTGAATTAGAACGGGCCAACTAGTGTCCCCCAGACTTCTGGATTTCGAGGTCAAATATCCCAAATCCATTTCCCTTATACGTAAAGGTTCCCCAATGTCCATACTTTATTAAAGTGTACTTTATAATGTTTTAGACATTTGCTATAAGACTCTATACATTCTGCCAGGGCATCAGCGTAGATGCCGGCATGTCTTTATAGAGTCCATTGTTCAAAAAGGAGAGGATGTCCAGAGGTGAGAAGACCGGTTGGTGGGTGAGGAAGGGTGAATTACCAAGTCTGGAGAACAAAGGGCACCCTGTAGGGACACCTTTTGTATCTGCCAGACTTGATGGAGCCTGCCCAGCGGGTGGCATTGAGTTAGCTCGTAGGCGCTTCTCCCATTGGCTGAATCCTATTTCCCATTCACCCGGCTTTTCGAGCTGGCTGGCACGCCTCCTCCTCTGACGTCAGCCCAGAGATGAGCCCCTGTTTCTATTGGCTGGCGTAGAGGAATTCCCATGCTCTGATTGATCGCTCCTCCATGCTGAACATAGCTCAGTTGAGGGTATGTAAGGAGAAGCCCCAGTCAGAGAACCAGACGATTTTGTGGCTTGAGTCGATGAAGCTAGGGTGGGCTTTTCAAAGTTGCTCCGTTTCAAATTGCAGAGCAACAGCCTTCATTTTGAAGCTAGGAAAGTCTGCCCTGCAGAGACTAAGTCAGACGCGAGGACCAAGTTCTCATTTTAGAACGTAGCGATCGCGGTCAGAATTTCTTACCAAAAACAGTTCCAGGACTATCGGGACTAGGTCTGGGTAAGGATTTTCTGCTGAATCTCGGTCCAGGACACCCAGAACAAAGTTCCGATAGGGGTAAGCCCTTTCAAGTGAGCGCCTTGCACATATGAAAGGCTAGATCTCAAACTCCAGACCCCAGTAAGTGTGTATATTTCTGTATTTTGTGTTTTGTTGTATTTCCGAGGTTTAATCCAAATAAACTCAATTTTATTTCACTGCCTTGTTTTGACTATTGACTGATTCCAAAAATATAAATGTATTAAAAGACTTGGTCTACCGTGACAGTCATTCTTTTTGTATTTTAATTAGATGCCTAATATTTTATCCAAATCATCTCTTTTTTTGCACTCTGTTGTGTGAGCTAAAAGCGTCTGTTCTCCTGTGCTACACCTTGGTGAAGCAAAGCAAGTTTTCACAGCAGTTGCTGCTGTTGCGTAACTGGAGCTAGGTGGAGATGCATGTTCTCCTGTGGAACGCTCATCATGACTGCAGGACAAGCATGACGTGGCTGTTTAAGAGGAGCCACTGATCCTGGAGCTGAGAGGTCTTGTGCTGTTGGCTCTAGTATAGGGTGACCAGATTTTGAAAATGAAAAACCGGGACATTTTTTTTTTTTTACATAACAGTTTATTTATTGTAGTACACTTATACTTACTACCATTAGTCCTTGTTACATAGTTGTGTGTGTGTGTGTGTTGACCTCACTAATCGAACAAAAAAAACCAGATGTGAATGATTCTGAACCCCTTAACCAGTGTCAGGACGCCGCCTCTTCACAATTTCTAAAGCAGCAATCCCGCCTGGGATCTTACCTGATCCGCAGTCCCTCAAGGTATTATACTGGAGGGGAGGTGTTCCTTAGCTGTCTTCCGAGGTCTCCCATGTGAAACTTAAGTCAGATCTGGAAGAAAGAAGGGTAGGTTACTTCGGTGTAGGTATACGGCAGTTAAGATAAGACAGGGAGGGTGAGAGAGACAGAGAGAGAGAGAGAGGGTGAGAGAGACTGAGAGAGACAGAGAGAGGGTGAGAGAGACAGAGACTGAGAGAGAGGGTGAGAGAGACAGAGAGAGACAGAGAGAGACAGAGAGAGAGAGAGACAGAGAGAGAGAGAGAGAGGGTGAGAGAGACAGAGAGACAGAGAGTGGGTGAGAGAGACAGAGTGGGTGAGAGAGACAGAGAGTGGGTGAGAGAGACAGAGAGTGGGTGAGAGAGACAGAGAGTGGGTGAGAGAGACAGAGAGTGGGTGAGAGAGACAGAGAGTGGGTGAGAGAGGGTGACAGAGAGTGGGTGAGAGAGGGTGACAGAGAGTGGGTGAGAGAGGGTGACAGAGAGAGAGAGGGTGACAGAGAGTGGGTGAGAGAGGGTGACAGAGAGAGAGAGGGTGACAGAGAGAGGGTGACAGAGAGAGAGAGGGTGAGAGAGAGAGAGAGGGTGACAGAGAGAGAGAGGGTGAGAGAGAGAGAGAGAGAGGGTGACAGAGAGAGAGAGGGTGACAGAGAGGGTGAGAGAGAGGCAGACAGAGAGAGAGAGAGGGTGACAGAGAGAGAGAGGCAGACAGAGAGAGGGTGAGAGAGAGAGGCAGACAGAGAGAGGGTGAGAGAGAGAGGCAGACAGAGAGAGGGTGAGAGAGAGAGGCAGACAGAGAGAGGGTGAGAGAGAGAGGCAGACAGAGAGAGGGTGAGAGAGAGGGTGAGAGAGAGGCAGACAGAGAAAGGGTGAGAGAGAGAGGCAGACAGAGAGAGGGTGAGAGAGAGACAGACAGAGAGAGGGTGAGAGAGAGAGGCAGACAGAGAGAGGGTGAGAGAGAGAGGCAGACAGAGAGATTGTGAGAGAGAGGCAGACAGAGAGAGGGTGAGAGAGACAGAGAGGGTGAGAGAGACAGAGAGGGTGAGAGAGACAGAGAGAGGGTGAGAGGGTGAGAGACAGAGAGAGGGTGAGAGAGACAGAGAGAGAGTGAGAGAGACAGAGAGAGAGTGAGAGAGACAGAGAGAGAGTGAGAGAGACAGAGGGTGAGAGAGACAGAGGGTGAGAGAGACAGAGGGTGAGAGAGACAGAGGGTGAGAGAGACAGAGGGTGAGAGAGACAGAAATGGTGAGAGAGACAGAAAGGGTGAGAGAGACAGAAAGGGTGAGAGAGACAGAAAGGGTGAGAGAGACAGAAAGGGTGAGAGAGACAGAAAGGGTGAGAGAGACAGAAAGGGTGAGAGAGACAGAGAGGGTGAGAGAGACAGAGAGGGTGAGAGAGACAGAGAGGGTGAGAGAGACAGAGAGGGTGAGAGAGAGAGAGAGAGAGAGAGAGAGAGAGAGAGAGAGAGAGAGAGAGAGAGAGAGAGGCAGACAGAGAGAGGGTGAGAGAGACAGAGAGAGGGTGAGAGAGACAGAGAGAGGGTGAGAGAGACAGAGAGAGGGTGAGAGAGACAGAGAGAGGGTGAGAGAGACAGAGAGAGGGTGAGAGAGACAGAGAGAGGGTGAGAGAGACAGAGAGAGGGTGAGAGAGACAGAGAGAGGGTGAGAGAGACAGAGAAAGGGTGAGAGAGACAGAGAAAGGGTGAGAGAGACAGAGAGAGGGTGAGAGAGACAGAGAGAGGGTGAGAGAGACAGAGAGAGGGTGAGAGAGACAGAGAGAGGGTGAGAGAGACAGAGAGAGGGTGAGAGAGACAGAGAGAGGGTGAGAGAGACAGAGAGAGGGTGAGAGAGACAGAGAGAGGGTGAGAGAGACAGAGAGAGGGTGAGAGAGACAGAGAGAGGGTGAGAGAGACAGAGAGAGGGTGAGAGAGACAGAGAGAGGGTGAGAGAGACAGAGAGAGGGTGAGAGAGACAGAGGGTGAGAGAGACAGAAAGGGTGAGAGAGACAGAAAAGGTGAGAGAGACAGAGGGTGAGAGAGACAGAGGGTGAGAGAGACAGAAAGGGTGAGAGAGACAGAAAGGGTGAGAGAGACAGAAAGGGTGAGAGAGACAGAAAGGGTGAGAGAGACAGAAAGGGTGAGAGAGACAGAAAGGGTGAGAGAGACAGAAAGGGTGAGAGAGACAGAAAGGGTGAGAGAGACAGAAAGGGTGAGAGAAACAGAAAGGGTGAGAGAGACAGAAATGGTGAGAGAGACAGAAAGGGTGAGAGAGACAGAAAGGGTGAGAGAGACAGAAAGGGTGAGAGAGACAGAAAGGGTGAGAGAGACAGAAAGGGTGAGAGAGACAGAAAGGGTGAGAGAGACAGAGGGTGAGAGAGACAGAAAGGGTGAGAGAGACAGAGGGTGAGAGAGACAAAGAGAGAGAGGATGAGAGAGAGAGAGAGAGAGAGAGAGGATGAGAGAGAGAGAGAGAGACAGAGAGAGAGAGAGAGACAGAGAGAGAGAGAGAGAGAGAGAGACAGAGAGAGACAGAGAGAGAGGGTGACAGAGAGAGAGAGGGTGACAGAGAGAGAGAGGGTGACAGAGAGAGAGAGGGTGACAGAGAGAGAGAGGGTGACAGAGAGAGGGTGACAGAGAGAGGGTGACAGAAAGAGGGTGACAGAAAGAGGGTGACAGAGAGAGTGACAGAGAGAGTGACAGAGACAGAGAGAGAGCGTGACAGAGACAGAGAGAGAGCGTGACAGAGACAGAGAGCGTGACAGAGACAGAGAGCGTGACAGAGACAGAGAGAGTGACAGAGAGAGAGAGGGTGACACAGAGAGAGGGAGGGTGACACAGAGAGAGGGTGACAGAGAGAGAGAGAGAGGGTGACACAGAGAGAGAGAGAGGGTGACACAGAGAGAGAGAGAGGGTGACACAGAGAGAGAGAGAGGGTGACACAGAGAGAGAGAGAGGGTGACACAGAGAGAGAGAGGGTGACACAGAGAGAGAGAGGGTGACACAGAGAGAGAGAGGGTGACACAGAGAGAGAGAGGGTGACAGAGAGAGAGAGAGGGTGACAGAGAGAGAGAGGGTGACAGAGAGAGAGAGGGTGACAGAGAGAGAGAGTGACAGAGAGAGGGTGAGAGTGACAGAGGGCGAGAGAGACAGAGGGTGAGAGAGACAGAGGGTGAGAGAGACAGAGGGTGAGAGAGACAGAGGGTGAGAGAGACAGAGAGAGAGGGACAGAGACAGAGAGAGAGGGACAGAGAGGGAGAGGGACAGAGAGAGAGAGACACTGACACGGGTACACACACACACACACACACTGGTACACACACTGGTACACACACACACTGGTACACACACACACACACACACACACACACACACACACACACACACACACACACACACACACACACACACACACACTGGTACACACACACACACACTGGTACACACACACACACACTGGTACACACACACACACAGACACTGGTACACACACACACTGGTACACACACACACACTGGTACACACACACACACTGGTACACACACACACACTGGTACACACACACACACACACACACTGGTACACACACACACAGACACTGGTACACACACACTGGTACACACACACACTGGAGAACATACAGAGGCAGTCACGAGCAGGTGGCTCTCCGCCTCCCCCTGCACCCACCCCCGCGCCCAAGGGGGGGGGGGATAGAAGCGCCGGGACACAAAGGTAAACTGCCGCCCCCCCTCCCCCGGCGGGCAGCCACGGGTTCCCGGGGCAGAATGGGGGACACCGCGCAGCCACCACTGCCAGCCCCCGCGCCCATCTCCCGAACCAAGGGGACAGGGGGGGGAAGGGAGCGCCGGGACAGGAGGCAAAGGATCAAAAACCCATCTCCTATCCCCCCGGGCGGGCAGAGGGGGGGAGACACCGCGCAGAGGAGCCAGGAGCCGCGGGCAGACACACACCACATGTGCTCTGCCGCAGGAAGCGGAAGCCCCGCCCCCAGGCAAGTTGGCCCTGCCCACCGCCCCCAGGCCCACTGGCCTTAAACCCCACCCCACCCCACGGCGCCCTACCATCCATTCTACATGCCGGTCCTTGGTGAAGGATGATGCCGGGGGGCGGGGATTAATGCGGGACGCAGGGGATTGGCCAACAAGGTAGGAAACTGCCGGGCGGGGGGGGAGGCATTAAAAAAAAAAAAAATACTTACCAGCCGGGCTGCTGCAGTCTCCTCCTCCGCGCCGCCGCAGACTCGCGCACAGCGCACAGTGCACCGCAGCTTACTCGCGCACAGTGCACCGCAGCTTACTCGCGCACCGCCGGCGACAAAAAAAAAAAAACGGGGACACATTGAGGAAAATCCGGGACATTTCCGGTACACACAGAAAAGCGGTACAGCTCCCGAAAAACCGGGACTGTACCGGCAAAAGGGGGACGGGTGGTCACCCTACTCTAGTATGAGTGTATATCTTCATCCTGTGCCACATCCTCTGCAGCCACTGAAGAGGGTAAAACAGTGGTATGAATTGGGGTGCATCAAGCCAGCAAGGAACAGTTACAATAATATAACAAGAACACTACAGCTTTGTACAAATTATTATACAATTATTGATACTTTGCTGTAAAAAAGTGCCAAAAACTCAATTTGAGCCTATGCCGCAAAACTGAAGTGGTAATGCCATAAAGTGACACAGTACAGTAAAGCAGTAAAGTTAACAACAATGAAGTAAAAACAAAAAATATATGGGTAACCATAGTTACTAAAATACACACATAACAGAACAACCATAGAACAAATCATTGCTGCTCTGTATATATATATATATATATATATACAGTGTTCGACTATCCTATACATTTACACGCCCGGGGCGTGTGGATTTAACCCCCGGGCGAGTAAATATTGGCCCAAGCAGAACACGTGCTTGTTTTTTTAAATTTCCCTGCTCGCGCTGAAAAAAAAAAAATTCCACCTACCTAATTGCTGATTGGCGCGCGCTGCCAGGCTTTGTGGGTGCGTGGCCAGGCTCTATATGAGCCCGCCCCCAATTAGCGGCCATTCTTTCTGGCCGGAGATCTTTTGGAGAGTAAGTACTCTCCAATCTCTGCATGCTGCGGCCCCTCTGCTCCTTCCTTGCCTCCTGCAAGCCCCCTTACTCCCCGCTTCCCGCGCGGGCAGGAGATGGTAGTGGGGTGTCCCCCCTTCTGTCCTTGTCCCCACTTACCCCGGCTTCCCGCCAATCCCTGCGCGGAGCAGGAGATGGTAGTGGGGTGTCCCCCCTTCTGTCCCTGTCCCCGCTTCCCCCGGCTTCCCGCCGATCCCCGCGCGGGGCAGGAGATGGTAGTGGGGTGTCCCCCCTTCTGTCCCTGTCCCTGCTTACCCCGACTTCCTGCCGATCCCCCCACGGGGCAGGAGATGTTAGTGGGGTGTCCCCCCTTCTGTCCCTGTCCCCGCTTACCCCGACTTCCCGCCGATCCCCGCACGGGGTTGGAGATGGTCACGGGGGGGGCGAGCGGGGCAGTGGTGGTGGTGGTCGCGCGGCCTTTCCTCTTCTTCCCCCTGTCATGTGTATGTGTGTCTGTGTGTATGCATGGGTGTGTGTGTGTGTATGCATGGGTGTGTGTGTGCATGGGAGAGTGTGCCCAGCTATCTTCATGACGGCGCAGCATGAGGTGTGGGGGGGGCATGCCGGTCTGCCCGCTCAACCACAAGCTTCATGCCATCGAGGGGAGCAGGGCAGTGGCGGCCACGGTGGGGCTGACTGTCCCCTGGAGCGCCCCCTGGAGGACACCTCGCAACGTGCCTGCCACCTCCCCAAAGCTTCCACTACGCCCGCGTGAGGTATGGGGGGTGGATGTCGGCCTGCCCCTCCCCCCCCATGAGTGGGAGATGGGCGCGGGTGGGTAGGGGAGGAGCGTGGTGGTGGTGGTGCTGGTCACGGCCTTTCCTCTCCCCCCCCCTGTATGTGTAGAGTGTGTGTGTGTGTGTGTGTGTGTGTGTGTGTGTGTGTGTGTGTGTGTGTGTGTGTGTGTGTGTGTGTGTTGTGTGTGTGTGTGTGTGTGTGTGTGTGTGTGTGTGTGTGTGTGTGTGTGTGTGTGTGTGTGTGTGAATATGTATGGGAGAATGTGTATAGGAGTATGTGTGTGACACCAGAGGTACCCCCCCAATCAGTCACGCTCCCCTCTAGTCAGTCAGTCACCCCCCACCTCAGTCAGTGTCAGTCACCCCCCACCCCCAATCAGTGTCAGTCACCCCCCACCCCCAGTCAGTGTCAATCACCCCCACCCCCAGTCAGTGTCAGTCACCCCCACCCCCAGTCAGTGTCAGTCACCCCCCACCCCCAGTCAGTGTCAGTCACCCCCCACCCCAAGTCAGTGTCAGTCACCCTCCACCCCCAGTCAGTGTCAGTCACCCCCCTCCCCCAGTCAGTGTCAGTCACCCCCACCCCCAGTCAGTGTCAGTAACCCCCACCCCCAGTCAGTGTCAGTCACCCCCCACCCCCAGTCAGTGTCAGGTCACCCCCACCCCCCAGTCAGTGTCAGTCACCCCTGCCCCAGTCAGTGTCAGTCACCCCTGCCCCAGTCAGTGTCAGTCACCCCTGCCCCAGTCAGTGTCAGTCCACCCCTGCCCCAGTCAGTGTCAGTCACCCCTGCCCCAGTCAGTGTCAGTCACCCCTGCCCCAGTCAGTGTCAGTCACCCCTGCCCCACCCAGTCAGTCACCCCTGCCCCACCCAGCCAGTCACCCCTGCCCCACCCAGCCAGTCCTCACCCAGCCAGTCCCTCACCCAGCCAGTCACTCACCCAGCCAATCACTCACCCAGCCAGTCACTCACCCAGCCAGTCACTCACCCAGCCAGTCACTCACCCAGCCAGACACTCAGTCACTCACCCACCCAGCCAGTCACTCAGTCACTCACCCACCCAGCCAGTCACTCAGTCACTCACCCACCCAGCCAGTCACTCAGTCACTCACCCACCAGCCAGTCACTCAGTCACTCACCCAGCCAGTCACTCACCCAGCCAGTCACTCACCCAGCCAGTCACTCACCCAGCCAGTCACTCACCCAGCCAGTCACTCACCCAGCCAGTCACTCACCCAGCCAGTCCTCACCAAGCCAGTCACTCACCCAGCCAGTCACCCACCCATCAAGCCAGCCACTCACCCACCCAGCCAGTCACTAACCCAGCAGTCACTCACCCAGCCAGTCACTCACCAAGCCAGTCACTCACCCACCCAGCCAGTCACCCAGCCTCTCTCTCTCTCTGTGTATCACCCCACCCTCTGTGTGTGTCACCCACCGTTTCCCACCTCTGTGTCTCCCCCCTCCGTCTCCCCCACACTCTCTCTCTCCCCCCACACTCTCTCTCTCTCCCCCCACACTCTCTCTCTCTCCCCCACACATTCTCTCTCTCCCTCCACATTCTCTCTCTCCCCCCACACTCTCTCTCCCCCCACTCTCTCTCTCTCCCCCCACACTCTCTCTCCCCCCCACACTCTCTCTCTCCCCCCCACACTCTCTATCTCCCCCACACTCTCTCTCTCTCTCTCTCCCCACACTCTCTCTCTCTCCCCCACACACTCTCTCTCTCACTCCCCACACACTCTCTCTCTCCCCACACACTCTCTCTCTCTCCCACACTCTCTTTCCCACACTCTCTCTCCACACTCTCTCTCCCACACTCTCTCTCCCACACTCTCTCTCTCCCACACTCTCTCTCCCACACTTTCTCTCCCTCTCTCTCTCTCA